>NW_027532015.1:12108011-12167223 GCF_008692635.1 Crocuta crocuta
AATGTGCATGGGGAGATAGGCCATGGAATGGAACAAAAAGTAAAAGCGAATATATGCCAAGAGGAGGTGACAAATCTTGTTAAATGGTGTTGAGGAAAATGTACCTTATTTGGAAAAAGATGAAGCTAGATTTATATACCAGAATTATATCAGAATAAAGTTCAAATATATTAGAGATTTAAATGTAAAACATGAAATACTTCAAGTAGTAGAAGACAACATCGGTGGGGCACCTGGGTGGCTTAGTCGGTTGAGCGTCCGACTTTCGCTTAGGTCATGATCTCGCGGGTCGGGGGTTCGAGCCCCGCATCGGGCTCTGTGCTGACTGCTAGCTCAGAACCTGGAGCCTGTTTCAGTCTGTGACTCCCTCTCTCTCTGACCCTCCCCTGCTCATGCTGTCTCTCTCTCTCTCTCTCCTAGAAATAAATAAAACATTAAAAACATTTAAAAAAAAAACATGGGTGAATATCTTTATAATCTGGCAGGTGGAAATTATGATTCAAATCCAGACATGAAAAACACATTGATAAGCGTATCTAAGTAATTTTTCTTTTTTTAAATAGGGGCACCTGGGTGTCTCAGTCGGCTGAGCATCCAACTCTTGGTTTCAGCTCAGGTTATGATCTCACGGTTCATGAATTCAAGCCTCACATTGGGTTCTGTGCTGACAGCATGGAGCCTGCTTGGCATTCTCTCTCTCTCCCTCACTCTACANCTCACAGAGCACCAGCTGCAGACACACCAGGTCCCTTCTGTTCCTAAAGGCCAGCATTCCGTCGCTAGTGTGGACTGATGGAAGCACATTCTCTCCCCCCCCCCCCCCCCCCCCCCCCCCCCCCCAGCTCAGTCTCTCTCTCTCTCCTTCAAACTCAATAAATGAACATTTAAATACAAAAAATAGTTTGGCATGGCAAAAGGAGCATAAATAAAATTTTAAAACTAATGACAAATTGAGAGAAAATATTTGAAACATGTACCACAAATAAAGATCTAATTTCCCTAATATATTAATATCTGTAAAAACACCAGGAAAGAAACAATCCAAAACCTAATGCAAAAATGAGCAAATGAGCAAAAGATAGACAGTTCTCTCTCCCTCTCTCTCTCTCTATCTCTCTCTGTCACACACACACACACACACACACACACACACACACACACAGACAAAGATAGAACACAAACATATATAAAGATGTTCAACTTCACTCATAATAAAAGAAATACATGTCAACCCTACACTAACTATATGCTGAGAGTCTTTCTCACCTATCAGATTGGCACAGATTCAAAACTTGACAATACATTCCTTCGCATCTGGCTTTTAAGAATGCAAGATAGTACAAACCCTATGAGGGAAAATTTAGCATTAACTAACAAAACCACATATACTCTTTTCCTTTGATCCAGCAATTCCATGTCTAGGAATCTACCTCAGAGGCACTGTTTCACAAATCCAAAACAACATATGCACAAGGTTATTCACTGTGAAAATATTTGTATTATCAAAATACTGGGAAATGGCCTAAATGCCCAGCATTAAGAGATATGGGACTAAGCTGTGCAACCAGCCACATACTGGGGTATCAAGCATCTGTAAAAACAACAAAATAAGTGAGAACGATCTCACAAAAGTGAGTTGTTTTCGAGTGATACCCAGACACATTTTTAAGTGCAGATATAAAGTTGCAAAGAGAATATACAGTGTGCTACATTTTATGTAAGAAGGATAAACCTGAAATTAATGAAAATAATTACCTGTAGTTTGGTGGACAGGAACACAGTGCCAAGAATAAGGATAGAAATGAGACTTTACTGATATAGATAGATAGACAGATCGATAGATTGATAGATCGATTGATAGATCTAGATACAGCTATAGATATATAGATATAGATACATTTTTTACAAGTTTTTACTTTTGAGCCATGTAGATGTTTTATTTATTCAGATAATAAAATTTAATTTGAAAATGATCAAAGAAAAGCAAACCCTAAATTTGAACACAAATTGAAATAAACCAATATCATATTGAAAATATACCAAATTGATAAGATAACAACATGATAAAATTTGAAAATAGTAATACATACTCAGCCTGTATGTACCCTCTTTTAGGGTGAAATATTCTTGGGTGCTTGGGTGGCTCAGTCGTTTAAGCGTCCGACTCTTGATTTTAACTTAGGTCATGATCTGAGTTGTGAAATCACACCCTGCATTGGGCTCTACACTGGTCACGGAGCCTGCTCGAGATTTGCTCTCTCCTGCTTCCTCTGCCCCTCCCCTACTCACATGTGTGCTCTTTCTCTCTTTAAAAAAATGAATAAATAAAAAATAAAAAAAAATTTAATGAAGTGGTTCTCAATAGAAGATGATTTTGACCCCAGGGGACATTTGATGATGTCTATAGATATTATCACAACTAGGGGCTGAAAAGGAATTCCTGGTATCCAATATCTAGAGACTAGGGATGGTGCTAAAATCCCAGAATGCACAGGACAGCCC
This sequence comes from Crocuta crocuta, assembly GCF_008692635.1. NCBI lineage: Eukaryota > Metazoa > Chordata > Mammalia > Carnivora > Hyaenidae > Crocuta > Crocuta crocuta. The sequence continues at coordinate 12,110,514 of NW_027532015.1, forward strand.
CCCCGAACAAATAACTATTCAGCCCAAAATGTCAATAGTGTCCAGGTTGAGAAACACAATTTTAGAAGGAGACAGTCGAAGAACCAAAAAGCAGAAAAAAGAAAATTGTGAAAATTGTTTTTAGCTTTGTTTATGTTTCAAGTTTTTATATAAATTCTAGGTAGTTAACATATAGTGTAATGTTAGCTTCAGGAAGAGGTTTGTTGTTGTGAGAAGCACCGATGTGATAATTCTAAAAAATGTTTGTGAATATTATAAGATAGAGAGAATCAATGAGAGTGTTAATATTGTTGAGAACCAAGGTTCTCACTCTAGGAGAAGGGAGATACAAACATGGAGTGGAGGAAATAGCGAAACTCTGGGATTGCTGAGTGTGAATTAACAAAAAGGAAAAAATAAAAAGTTATCTCCAGTTTTTTCCCACTAAAAGGGGCTGAGGTAACAGCTCAGTTGCAGGAAACACACTTGGCACCCATGTCAGTTTCTAAAGGCCACCATTCACAGACAAGAACCTAGATTCCCTGGAGAAGCCACCCAATCGAGCACTGAGTACATGAGGAGCCAGAATATCTAGCTGTGCCAGAAAGCTGGGAAGGGCTCCAGGACCAGTGAGAACATATACTGAAAGGGCACAGGTGCTATCTTGAAGGAGGTCACGTAGGCCAAATTTGGAGCAATGTAAATGTGGAAAACAATAACAGTGATAATGGATTATAGTACATTGAAGCACTAAGGAAACTGAGTCCAAAGTGTTAACTCAAAACAATGGGAGAGTAATGAAACCTCTTACACATATATATAACATTAATATAACATAATATATTAATATATTGTATTTATTTATTATATATTATATTTTAATATGTTATATTATATGTATTATATATCATATCATATCATATCATATTATATTATATTATATATAGCAGAAGTAGATGTTAACACCTTTGGGAAGGGTAAGAGGTCCAAACAGTCTCAAAATACTAGTCCACATATTACTTAATAGTTACAAAAGGAAAAAATTCCCTTTGCTTTTGTGAAATCTGGCACACTTCAACTTAATCAAAGAATCAAGCTTCACATCACCAGGGTTGGGACAAAGTGACTTGACAGGCCTCTTGATGAAGTAAAGTGCATCACATATGTAATGTACTCGCAGGACCCTCCCCCCACCCTGCCCAGCCACAGGCAGTGTAATGCAGGATAATGGGCTCTGTGTCTGGCAAACTTTGGTACTCATCCCAAAAGAGGAAATAATCAAAAGAATCTTAAAAGACTAAAGGGACATGAAATATTATGATGATTTGTCATTAGTTCCTGGAGTTTTAAAAATAGCTTTAAAGGACATTATTGGGCTAACAGGCAATATGAATATGGATTAATTGTTAAATACTATTATTTTATTAATGGCAAATTTATTTTTATGATAATGTATTGTGATTATGTAGAATAGTATTCTTGTCCTTAAAAAATACATGCTGAAGTATACATGCATGGCCAGCTCAGTTGGTAGAGCATGTGATTCTTGATCTTGGGATTGTGAGATCAAGCCTTATTTTGAGTGGAGAGCCTACTTTTAAAAATAATAATAAAATATTTCAGGATGAATTGTCATAATATGCTTGCAACCTGCTTTTAGGAATTCCTAGAGAGACAGGAAGAGAAAGCCGAGGTAGCAGAACTTCAACAACTGGTGCATCTAGGTAAGAGATCTACTCTGTCAACTTTTCTACAAATTCAAAATGGCTCATTTAAAAAAAGGATGGAAAAAGGCTTGTTTGAACCCATGGGTTGGTCAAGAACCAATACACTATTTGAGAGACACCGGGTGGCTCAGTAGGTTGAGTGTCTGACTTCAGCTCAGGTCATGGTCTCACGGTTCCTGAGCTTGAGCCCCGCTTCAGGCTCTGTGCTGACAGCTCAGAGCCTGGAGCTTGCTTTGGATTCTTGTCTCCTCCTCTCTCTGCCCCTCCCCCACTTGCACTCTGTCTCTCAAAAATAAACACCAAAAGAAAATTTTTAAAAGTACACTATTTGAAAATTGGTAAAGGGAAGAAATCAAGCCTTTATTCTGCTTTCCCTAAAAGAACTGTAACTCAGTGTAAATAATAGTTAATTAGGAAAGTGTTTCTACATGAAAGCCTCTGTATAATAAATGGAGTAGCACCACTGACGTCTGCTAATGAATTAATGAATCTTGGCACAATTATCAATGACTGCCAACATGCCAAAAAGACAATTATAAGAAAGTGTGTACCTCCTGCAGGAAACAGACGCCACCATCTATGAAGTAGTCTTGCCAAAGCAACAAAACAAAAAACTCCTGAATCTGATCAAGTTTCTAGATCTATCAATACATAAGAAAAAAAGGGTCAGAGGGAAAAAGTAAACATTACCATGAAGATGCAATCAGCCACATGGGGAAGAGTTTCCTGAGAAAGCTACAGGACAAACAACTCAGTTCTTTCCCAATCAAATTGCTAGAGGGAACATTGTGGAGAAAGAGAGCTATAGAGTAAAAGAAACCTAAATGACATAGCAACTTATTGCAAATTTATGGACCTTAATTTATAGTTCTAATTCATAAAAACTTATGGAGGAAAAAGAATATGAGAAACAATTCAAAACTGTAAACGTTGCCGGGATATTCAATGATGCTAAGGAATGATTTGTGTTATTTTGGGACATAATAATGGCATTTTGATTACATGTTTTTAAAGAGTTATTATCTCAGGGCACCTGGGTGGCTCTGTTGGTTAAGTGTCTTACTTTGGCTCAGGTCGTGATCTCACAGTTCATGGGTTCAAGCCCTGTGTTGGGCTCTATGCTGGTGGTGTGGAGCCTGCTTGGGATTCTCTTTCTTTTCCTCTCTCTCTGCCCCTTCCCCACTTGTATGGGTTCTCTCTCTCTCTCAAAATAAATAAATAAATAAACATTAAAAACATTTAAATAAATAAATAGTTGTTCGCTTTTAGAGCTATAACCTGAAATATTGATGGATCAAATAATATAATATGCTGGGAATTTACTTCATAATAATACAGAAAGATGTGTAGATGGAACAAGAAGGTCTGTGAGTCAGTATTTGTTGAAGCTAGGTGAAACACATGGAGGTTCACATGCCAGTCAGAGTGGCTAAAATGAGCAAATCAGAGAACTCTAGATGCTGGCGAGGATGTGGAGAAACGGGCACCCTCCTACACTGTTGGTGGGAATGTATAGCCCCTCTGGAAAACAGNTAAAATAAAATAAACATTAAAAAAATTTTCTGCAAAAAAAAAGAAACACATGGAGGTTCATTATAGTAATTTATTTAATTTTGAAAAAATCAGGTATTTGAATTTTTCTCAAATAAAATTTTAATTGAAAGAATAAAGCAAAGACAGTGTTGGAGAAATAAAGCAGAAGGGGGCAAGTACTCTGTCTATTTCTTCTCCATTTACTGCGCTCCTACCATGGGTCACCTTCTGTGAAAGCCTCGTCTACATTATCCCATTTAATCCTCACCACGTCATACCATTACACAATGGGTATGGCAGAGATTAATCAGATCCCCCAGGTTTAAATCTCAGTTCTGCCATCACCTGTTGAGCCCATTAGCCTCCATTTTCTTATCTCTACAATAGGGATGACAATAATATCTACCTCATAGAGTCGTAGGGAGGTTAAACAATGAATTATTTTAAATAAAGTGCTTAGGACACTCCTTGGTGTCTAGTGACACAATGAAAATATTAGCGCTTATTATTAAAGAGTGATAGAACTAGCTGAACCAGAGCCCATTAGCCCACATGATGCTGCTTTGAGAATGGCATGTGTGTATGTATATGCGCATCAGTGTCTTAACACTCTCTGCCAAAACTACTTTGTCCATCCTGTTGGGCACTTTCCAAATTGTGTTCAAATATCATCAGCAGAGGTTCAAATATCCTAAGAAAGAAATATAAGTGTTAATGGAATCTTCTACAATAACATAGGTGAATATTCATTCATTTGTTCATTCAATACATATTGCCTGGCTCTGCAATAGATGCTAGCGATTCAACAGTTAAAATAGATACAGCCGCTGTCCTCACCAATTTACTAACCAGGGACCATGCTTGAAGTTCCACCGTCTAGCTGACTAGGAGGCAGAGGATGCCAAGTACAGCAGAAATGGTGGAGCGGGTAGGGGGCGGAGCGGTGCTAAGCAGATAGATCTGTCCTCTGAGGCCAATCCAGCAATGGCCACCATGTAGTATGTCCAGGACCCAGCCAACTCAAATGTGATTCTGGAAATCATCAGCACTAGTTAGGTCCAAACCAAGAAGCAGACCCTAGCTGTGGTGACTCCAGGCAATGGTCAAATGTCTGGAAACTAGCTGGGAGCAAAAGAGATTTCCTGTTCTCTCTCCATCCATGTAAGAACTTTATTAAGCAGTTGAGGAATGAAAGGGAAGATTCTAACCCCAGAAATGGTCATTGGCAGAGACAAAAAAGAAGATATTTGGGTTTAGTCATACTGTCAGTGTCCTAGTCCTGAGGGGTCTGTGGTCCCAGTCAGGAGAAGTAGGGGAACTATAGCATTATCAAGGTTAGAACCAAGGTCTGAGGCCTAGGCCATGAAGGATGAGGGCGGAGACTCCTGCACCACAGCAGCTGTTTGAGTGCTCAGTGTGGCCTCTTATATTCCACTTGTTCCCCAGAGCCAGACCCTCTGACAAGAATTCATGTACAGGTGACTTATTAAGAATTCGTCCAAACAAAACCAAGAAGGGAATGTAGGAAACAGGAACAGGCAAGAAAAAGAAGTAGCAGTCAAACAATGGTGCCACTTCAGGCAAAGTACCAAAGGGTAATTTCAGCTGGATTCTACTCAGCTCCTAGAGTCAAGGTTTTGCCTCAGAATTTGTCCCAACTAGAGACAAGAGAGCTGAGCTCCTCTGCTCCTACACCATACTACCACTGGCTAAAGGCTGTCCCTGAGGATCTTAAACCCCCAGGTATCTGCAACTCTTTGCACTTGTGGCCAAAGTGGCTCAGATGGTCCCAGGGCTGGCCTCAGAAGATGGTCTCAAGTGTAGTCTTGACAATGCAAAATAGCACAGACGTCAGGAGAGGACACAGGTTATTAAAAGGGTTCTGAAGTGCACTGGGCCAAGTACCAGTTATGGCGACCTTATGCCTATGCTCAAGATTCTGGGTTTGACAATAAAGAATAATTTGGGAGGATATCCATGAGCCTAGCCATTGTGAGCATGCTATAAGTCATTAGTGTGCACCTCACAAATTACTTTGTACTTCCAAGCATAATATTGCTAAGCTGCTGGTAGATAGGCACTTTGAGAGTTGACTCAGGCACGGGTAACACTTGGCCAGCAGGTGCAGCGTGTGAGCTCTCACCTAAGCCTGCTGCCTGCAGTGGTCACACAGAGTACTCTTTGAGCACTGCTGAGAACCCAGTTTGACAGGTCCACTCCCCCTTTCCAACATTCCCAACCAGAAAGTGTGATTTGGAATCACATTCATCGGGGGCAATGTCAGGAAGTTTACAGAACCCTAAACATTTTCATAGAATTGACATAAGGTTTTGGAAACTTGACCCCAAAGTCAATAAGAAAAAACTCAGTTGGCTTACTCAGTCATTACTTTTCCTGTGTCTCTTGGATATTTACTTAGTGTTTGGGCCCATGTCATGACCCCAGACCTGTTCTTGAGACACTCAGATCTCTCCTCATTTCTTTCAGATCCATCCCTTGAAACTGGATACTGTTCTTGACCTTCATTTCTTCGTATTATATCAGAGCCCCCTCATATTAGACCCATGTAACTTTGATATCAGAACGTAGAGTAATCAGGAGCACCTGAGTGACTCAGTCAATTAAGTGTCCAACTTCAGCTCAGGGCATGATCTTACAGTTTATGAATTCAAGCCCCGCATCAGGCTCTCTGCTGTCATGGTGGAGCCTGCTTCAAATCCTGTCTCCTTCTCTCTCTGCACTCTCTCTGCACCTCCACTGCTCACATTCTGTCTCTCTCTCTCAAAAATAAATAAAAATTTAAAAAAAGAAGTTAGAGTAACCTGTAATAGCAAAATAATGAGAATGCTATAGAATATGTATTTGTTGAAGGGTAGGGAGTAGGTGACAGTGTTAATTCTGAAAGGCAAAGGAGAAAAGACTGTCTAATTTAAGATATATCAACTGGAGTAGAACCACAGAGAGACTGGGCAATAATGCCTCAGGCTGAAGGGGAGACAGAGATTCCCAGGAATTAAATGAGACCAAAAATTTTACCCATGATGATATTAGGGCCAAGCCAGAGAGGAGATCACATACATAGTCAAAAGGGTAAAAACACTGTTTTAAAAGTATCCCTCATGGCCTCATCAGTTGTTCTGGCCGATAGCACAGGGAAATGCAGTACTATCTCTTTTACCTGAAAAATTGAGAAATGTAGAAATAATAGCTTCAATCCCTTAACCTCGACATTGATCAACGCAAGAGATTCCGAATTGTTCTTCATTCATCAATGACTAGAAATGACATCATCTACTCTACCTGTACTGCCAAGGTTCCAGAGTTTGAATCACTGTGGAAAGTGGTGCTACTTCTTAAAAAGAGTATGGTTATTCCTACAAATGCAAATTATCCCTACCTGTTTTTAATAGACTCATTGTTTCAGAAATGTTCAATATATCATTGCTGTTCTTGGCCCCTAAGACTGGTAAATCATTGAATTATTTAAGGCAAGATGACATACCTTATGGGTCTCCTGATGGATGTGTGTGATAGTAGCAATGACATAGTCTAGTTAAAAAAAAAAGAATTCCTCAATCTGGCCATGTGTCTAGATCTAACTACCACTTTATACAAAATGCAAGTTCAAAGGAACATGTTAACTTACGTTCCTGAAATGACATCTATTGTATCCGTATGGTGGAAATACTACGTAATGTTATGCTAGTAGGCATCCCTTCCCACTCTACTTCCTGTGACTTCATGCTGATAGCTTGACATTGGCTGTAGTGGAAGTATCTACACCACAGAAAGTGACAAGTGCCACAAACTAGGGTTTTCATTTCCTAAGAGTTCATTGTTAAACAGTGACCAATACACTACTGCCTTTGCCAATTCCCCAAAATACTCATTGCCAACAACACCCAACTTATGGGAAAGAATGGCAGAGAGGAAGTCAGAGAGGAAGGTAGCACTGGTCTTAACTGATTGCAATTAAAATACCTTGTTATCCAATTTTACAAAAACATGCGACCACTGGAAACCTCCCTCCCTGAACCACAGGGTGAGTAGCCCTAAAGCATAATCTTCATTCATTTCTTGATCTACTTAGCTGATTCTGTCAAGTCATTCAAATCTTTTCCAAATGTCACCTCATCAGAAAATCTTCTCTAACCACTGTAGTTGACCACCCACCATCTTTGTCATTCCCTACCTTTGATACTGTACTATTGTTCTTCATAGCTCTTACCAATACTTAGCATTATATTATCTATTCATAATGAACTGTAGCTTTAGGAACACAGATTCTGTTCTGTTTTGTTCAGTGCAGTACCCCAGCACTAAGCACAGTGCCTGGTAGGTTCTCAACAAACTTGAGATGCATGAACTATAGACTATCTGTAATGATATGGAGGGATGTTTATAAATCATGGTTGAATAAGGAAAGAAGGGGTGCCTGAGGGACTCAGTCCATTACGTGTCTGACTTTTGTTTTCGACTCAAGTTATCACATGGGTAGTGAGTTCAAGCCCCGCATCCTGCATGAGGCTCTGTGCTGACAGCACAGGGCTTGCTTAGGATTCTCTGCCTCCCTCTTTCTCTGTCCCTCCCTGACCCATGCTCCCTCTCCCTCTCTCATTCAAAAATAAATAAATAAATAAACATTTTAAAAAATAAATAAGGAAAGAAAAACACATTGTAGAGAGATACACAGTCAATCCTGGTTATTTACAGATTCTGTATTTGTGAATTTGCCTACTCATTAAAATGTATTTGTACCCCCCAAAATCAATGCTCACAGCACTGTGGCATTCATTCACAGATGTGCATAGAGCAGTGAAAATTTTGAGTCCCATATTCCACATGTTTCCAAACCAAGGTTGAACAAGATGATGCTCTGTCTTCTTATTTCAGCTCTCAGATTATAATCAAGTGTCCTTTGCATGGTCTATTTAGTGCTAAACTTTTTACAATGGCCCCCAAGGGGTGCCTGGGTGGCTCAGTCCGTTAAGCCTCCAACTTCCGCTCAGGTCATGATCTCATGGTTTGTGAGTTCAAGCCCCATGCCAAGCTCAGCTCAGAGCCTGGAGCCTGCTTCAAATTCTGTGTCTCCCTCTCTCTCTACCCCTCCCCTCCTTGCATTCTGTCTCCCTCTCTCTCAAAAATAAATAAACATTTGAAAAAATAAAATAAAGTAAAATGGCCCCCAAAGTAGTGCTTAAGTGCTGTCTAGTGTTCTTAAGTGCAAGAAATTCACAGTATGTCTTACAGAGGAAATTTGTGTGTTAGATGAGCTTCATTCAAACATGAGTTATAGAGCCGTTGGCCATGAGTTCAGTATTAATGAGTTAACAATATTTATTGAATAAGGTGTCTTTAAACAAGAGATACAAATACACACAAAACAAGGTTTTTTACTGATCAGTTGACAAAAATGTTGTGACCAGAGGTTCATAGGAACCTAAATCTGAATAGGAGCAAATGATACAGTATTCACCTATTTAGTGTTTAGAGCAAATTTATAGACTATAACTACTGTGAATAATGAGAATTGACTGGATATAGTATATTCCATTTGTTCTAAGAAAATATGACAGATAGATGGATAGATGATTGACTGATTGAAAGACAGATGATAGATAGATAAATGATAGATATAAAGGTAAATTTGTATAGACATAGAAGAATACCTGGAAACACACCTGCCAAACCGTTAGCTCTGACGAGTGGGATTAAGGGAATATAAGGAGTTTCCCTTTGTGCCCTGCGTTACACTTTCGTATTTTTGAAATGTCTTCAAAAAGTAATTATAACGTTGCTAATTTTTAAAACCAGTATTTTTTAACAAACTAAAACTTTTTTTCTTTAAAAACACTCATAGGGGCGCCTGGGTGGCTCAGTCGGTTAAGCGTCCGACTTGAGCTCAGGTCATGATCTCACAGTTCGTGAGTTTGAGCCCCGCGTTGAGCTCTGTGCTGACAGCTAGCTCAAAGCCTGGAGCCTGCTTCAGATTCTGTGTCTCCCTCTCTCTCCGACCCTCCCCTGCTCACGCTGTCTCTCTCTCTCTCTCTCTCTCAGAAATAAATAAAACATTAAAAAGAAAAATATTTTTAAATAAATAAATAAAAATACTCATAAACTTAAGCAAGACCTAGGTAAAAAGCTCATGTAATCAGACATTTTCATTTGAAAAAAAAAATCAATAAGGGGCAGAAAATAGCAACAGAATAGATAAGTGATAGAAGAGGCAAAATAGCGAAGGAAATATCTATACTTCTTAACCCAAATTACTAAATAAGTAAGTGCATAAACAAATAACAAGTATCTTTGAGAATGAGGTCGCCTTTAAGCCAGCAATGATGGAAATTAAAAGCACATGTAAGAAAAGAGGAGGGTCATCAGGTTTGACATAACTAACGTCATCAAAGAAGAACCCAGTCAGAAAAACAAAACAATTCACAAAAGCGTAAAGCAAACAGAAGTATCTAATTCATAATATAGTGAAGATAAAAAGGTATAGAGCAAAGGAAACTTCCTGGATTTGACTCTTCTTAGTATTCTACATTTAAGCAGCTAGAATTTTTTTAATTGGGATCCTATTCAACCTTTACAAAAACAGTGAGCATCTAATAAGAAACTGCTTTTTATTTTCTCCAGATACAGAATGCAGCTTCCACGTTAGCTTAGTTATTCTCTATAAGAGCAGCTCATTTTTCATACAGTGCTGAGCACTGAGTAAAGACAGGAGTGCTGTTAATTTATTCCAGGCATGAGAGACAGCACATGCACAGGTAGATGGAGAAACAAGATTTAGTGCCCATTCCCACCGTAATGCCTGAGAGGTAAGGGCTGTTCTCGGAGTTGAAATCATTCTCCTTGTTTCATGAACAGAAACGCATGCATAAGAAGAATCTGGGTGGTGTTTTCCCTCTCTTCCTCACAGATGACAGCAATACAAAACAGCTGCAGCTGGTCTTAGAGTCAGCAAAGGGTTAACACTATTCTCCCCATGTCCCCACCTCTCTAGATCCTCCCCTTCCCCACCATACCCCTAAGTTCTTTATTCCATGGCACTTCCTGTAAGATGTCACTTTTAAAAAGAATTCTATGAATTAAACATCTGGACTGATAGATTCCTAATTAACCCAAGTATAAGAAAATCTAGACCATCTTGGAGCTTCTGCCCTGGAAGATAAGAGAAGCCAGTGGGTATAAATCTTCATGAGAAATGACTGTGGTTCAAGGGTGTCACTCAGAAAGATGCTCCCATATGTTACTGGGTCAATGTTTCTACCACCATAGACTGGACTGGCATGCATTGCAATCACAGACCAAAAGACCCGTATGGCTACCATGGCCCTCTGAAGTCAAATATTGTACAACATGTTACAGAACAGAAATTAGGAATCTTCAACTAAGAGGCTCTTCAAAAAGAGCCACAGGTATCATGAGTATATGCCTGGTTAATGGGCATGAAATTGTACTATATTTCTTTCCCTAGTACATTTGTTTCTTTAAATGGGCAAAATTTCTTTAATTAAAAAAAAAAGTTTCCAGGGCATTTATTGATCCTTCCTCGTGAACATTTATGTTAATGGTTGAGAATAAAATTTGAGCATTTAAGGAGAGAAAAAAAAATCACTAGGCAAGCTAACTTACACCAAGCCTACGGCCAGCTAATTGAATTCTAAGTACGGTAGTGAGTTCCTCCTTCTTCACACCACTAATATATTTCACTGGATATAGAAATAATTTTTCACTGTGTATTTTAAAAACACATAAATAGACAACATTATGGCTCACAGATACTCTAAGGAAAGGCTTCTCCTGGGGTTTTTGTTCTCCACCTTTCTTTAAAAGTCTGCAAGAAAGAAAAAAAGATGGACCTCTATCAGAGCCTGACCTTGACCATTTTTAGGGCAGAAAGAAAATGGGGAAGCTTTCTAGAAGGGATCACTAATACTCAGTAAAACAAATACATTTTAAGACAGCAGAGTTAACTTCATCTAATGAGCCGATAATGAAAAATTTTTCTTCTAGGACTATGTGCCTAGGGGGTTTAAGACTTTGTTATTGGAAAATAAGAAACTCTATATTCTGAGAAAGGCCACTTGGCTCAGCATGGCTGATACCTTCAAATTCTCTGATTCTAGCTCCCTATAGTTTCTCAATTTACAAATTCATCTAGTCATCTTTTTGGAAAAATAAACTGATGCTTCTAGCTTCTCTAGAGTTCTTTGGCAACTGCTGGTTTGTGATGTTTATCCTTCAGGTGAGAGCATTTTTGACACTAGCATCTTTTTTCTCCTACTGTCCTATTTGTATAAGGTCAGATTGGCCTCTATACTGTGAGCATGAAGAGCTTAATTGGAACAATATTATTATCCTTCACAATTTACAGAAATATATTTGGCCTCTGTGAAGTGTCATTTTCCTCAGAGAGAATAAGCTGCTTCCTTATTAAGCCCTTTGGAAAAACAGAAATAGTTCTTCTGAACCCTTTGGTGTCGGCAAAGCATTCCATCCTGTTGCTCTTAAAGTAAAAGAACAGAAAAAACATAATGGTCTTGAAATTTTATTCTAAAATGTCCACAAGTGAAAATCTGGAAAAAAAAAAAAATCACTGAGTCAGTCTTGGAATCAGTAGGCTTCAGAGGAAGAATCCCATTGAACCCCTATAGGAAAGGATTTTGTTTTATATCTACCACAGGCAGGATCTACCTCTCATGTGATCTCCGGGTATGAATCTACCTCATCCCTTTGTAAACACGATCTCATCCATGCCTATACCTTCAAAATTGTAGCCAGAAAGACTAAAACCAGGAATTTCACCTCCTCAAGATCAAAATTAATGGGACTGTTCACTTTTTTAATTCCTTTCATTAATCCACTGTTCAGATGCTTCTCAATGATTTTTCCCATCAATGACTCCACTTCAACATCAAAATCTATCACCATGCACTATCAGCTATTGAACTCTCCCTCAGTTTCCCCATTTTTTCCCTGAATGGTATCGCCTTTCTCTTAGCCCTTTCATCATCAGACCATCTAGCTACTTTCCCCGCCTCTTCTCCTGTCTCCTAGGTAGAGTATCTTGTCAACTTGTCCTCTCCAACATCGCTCAGTCTCCCCCTTCCTCTGTGTTTCTGCAGCCATTGCCTAGCTGCACACACCCTTCTCTTACTGGAAAATCCTAATTCATGGTATTCAATATACCTGCATCCAGCACCTCCAACCCCTCCTTGTTCAGTCCGTCATATCCCGCGCAGCCATCTCTATCTTCCTAAAATTCGATTTTCAGTATTTTGTCCTCTGGTCTCATCTTTTCCAGGCACCTCCACCCACGTTTAATAATCTATACTGAAACATGGGGCGCCTGGGTGGCTTAGTCGGTTAAGCGTCCGACTTTTGCTTAGGTCATGATCTCGCGGTTAGTGGGTTCGAGCCCCGCGTTGGGCTCTGTGCTGACTGCCAGCTCAGAGCCTGGAGCCTGTTTCAGAGTCTGTGTCTCCCTCTCTCTCTGACCCTCCCCTGCTCACGCTGTCTCTCTCTCTCTCCTAGAAATAAAACATTAAAAAAAATAAAAATAAATAAATAAAAACAAAAGGTTTAAAAAAAATAATCTATACTGAAACAATAACATCTATTAGCTGAATACCTGCAACAATCTTACGAGGTGCTATGCAAGTTGCTATACATATATTATATTTCATCCTCCTACAACCGTAAGAGTTAAGTTTTGTTATTCCCATTTTTATAATAGAGAACACTGAGCCTTAACATGGGTAAGCAACTCTTCCAGTAATGACTAGAGCTGAATGAGAATGCTCATCAGTTTGCCTTCCAAACCAAATCAGACCTCCCTGATTATGAAGGTCTATGGATGGTTGCCTGACAGATCCCTCTAAACTCTTCCAGCCTGCAATTATAACAGCTTGTGACCAGACCCACGTGATCCACGACATCACTGCAAACCTTGTGCTCCAAAGGATGGTGACTAAGGTCGCATACTCTGGAAGCAACTTGTCTGGGTTTGGGTCTTGGTTCCATAGCTCACAAATTCAGCTAGCCCCAGAATGTTCCTTTATTTCTCTGTACCTCTACCTTTACCTTTCTTTACCTCCACTTTCTCCTAAATTCTACAGCACTGGTCTCAGAGAAATGCGAGATTCAATGAGACGTTGCCTCTCTTGACATAATCCCATCTATTTCCCCTGCCAAGAATGATCTTGCCTCTCCTTTTAACTTATAAAGATGCAACACAAACTCAACACTAACCCTTAGCAATTGATTTCACTTTCATAATATCTTCTGTAGCAAAGTTCCCTAATTTCAACTACAGAGTCTCACAAATATATTTAGACTGCATCACATTATCTTGCTTCTCATTACCTATGACCTTGTGTTGTTCTTTTGTTCTTTCTTATATAGTGTTTTTTCACTTCCCCAAAATATTATAAATTTCAAAGGATACAGACATTATTTCCTGCAGGCCTCACAATAAGAACTTAATACTGTCCTGATCACAAAATGTTTTGCCACAAGCTAAGAACCTCAGATTTACATTTCATAAATTATTACTTACTGACCATAATATAAGTTACATTTTATTCTTTCTTCTCTTTGCTGTTGTCAAATTCCTCCTCTAAGATTCTAATCATCTCCAGTCTCCATCCTAAGATCCCAACTCCAACGCCTTAGTAATTCACTCACTCACTCATGACCAGGAAAAGGGACTGCAGGCCAGGCCACTGTGACTGAAACTGGGGAAGGTGAGCAAGACACAGAGCAAGACTAAGCCTGAGAAGAAGGCAGAGCCAGAAGAGGCAGGACCCATCGGTTTCTCCTGTCTGATTTTAAGACAGAGCATAGCGGCCGAAAGTGCTCATTCTGGAGCTGGGCTACTGGGTTCTGAATCCTGACTATGTAACTGTGGGCTAATTACTCCTCCCCCGAGCCTCAGTGTTTCTACCTATACAATGTGAATAATTATGAAGTTGGTGTGGCAGCCTGATTCCCTAGGAAACAGATTCTGAGAAAGAAATTTGTGTCAGGAAATATGCCAGAGGGACAGTGAGGGAAGCCAGTTTGAAGAGGGGATGAAGTGGACGGGTGATAAGGTTGCAGAAGAGCCTCAGCTGATCCCCCACTGAGCTCTGAAGCCAGAATGGCCCTGCAGACACATCCTGAAATTAAGGCAAGTCAACCAGACCTTGGTATCCCCCGAAACTGACCAATCTCGGGATGCAGACTATCCCTGGAAAGTATGCAACCTTGAGTGAGGCAGCTCCTTTCTGCCAAGGGCAATTTCCAGGGAGGCATTTAGCTAAATTCTGTCCGCAGACTGCGCCTCAGGAAATGAGAAAACAAATGTCCTGTAGGAGACAGCTATTTGACACACCACAGCATCCACTACAGTTGGTATAAAGATTAAAGGAATTAATATCTGCAAATCACTTAGCGTGGTATTGGACACATTTTGGCCCAACATATGCATTAGTTATTACATCAGTTTCATTGCCCAGATCTCTTTGCTTTACCTAAAGGTTTCCTGACTACAATTTTAAAAGAAAGGTGACAGGTTTTTTTAATTTTATTTCAATACCCTAAGCAGCTAAACTCCATAAATATTTATGCATTTTTTGATTATTTATGGGTTTGCTTCTACCTATTACATAATGCCTTGGCTTCTTGTACTTTGAAAATGTTTATTTCCATACGTCTATCACAGCTTAAAGCAAATAGAGGAGAACAGTGTCTTCTTAACTAAACATCGTCATCCCTAAACACATACCGGAGCAACTCTTGGTTATTTAAAGAGTAAATTAATACAGATACCCTTGAAGAGAAAGATGAAATTTTAAAAACAATGCCAAACTTAGGGGCATACTTAAATGTCAATGCCAGGGGGGCTAGAACTTGGCAAACCTCTGAATGGATACCCTTCAGCTACACTCTGAGACTTCCCCTTCCTCTTGACAATATTCCTGAGGCACTGATTTCCTCCACCTGAGCCCCAAATACCCAAAAACCAAAGTAAGGGGACCTTGGTGCTGTTACTGCAGGGAGACTGATACATGTATGTAGCTACCAAAAATTAAACTTAGCAAAAATTGATAGTATATCACCCTATATACCACGATCCCTCAAAATAATGTAATGCTTTGAGGTGCTTGGGTGGCTCAGTTGGTTGGGCATCCAACCTTGATTGCAGCTCAGGTCATGATCTCATGGTTCATGGGATTCGAGCCCTGTGTTGGGCTCTGCACTGACAGCACAGAGCCTGCTTGGGATTCTCTCTCTCCCTCTCTCTACCCTTCCCCTGCTCACTCGCTCTCTCTCTCTCTCTCTCTCAAAATAAATATTTTAAAATATATAATGTAATGCTCTATAATGCTCTGACAATGTATTTAATAGCATTACTGAATAAATATATGGTTTTCGGTAACCATGAGTTTCCTTAATCAATGTTTAACAAATGCACAACTATTATATATTTCATGGTAAGATAATATTCCAATACCTTATTTCTAGAGCTTTGCTATCTTCTTAATCCCCAACACCATGTGTCTTTTTAACTTGAAGGCATCAAAGATATGGATTTCCTCTTAAGGTTAGGAACAATATCTTGTTTATCTATGTATTTCTACAGTAGAAAGAGCAAAAGAAAAATCATTTTACAAATATTAATTGCATACACTGAGCTAGGTGTTAGAAATATAAAATGAGCTAACATATAAATGAATTCTCTACTTACATGTAGATGACAATCGAGTAGAAGAAACAAACCAGTAAAGAAGTAGATCTATTACACTTTTGATAAATGATATGAAGGAAAAATAAGGGTGTGATGAGTGACTGTTTTAGGGGAAGCCATTTCACATTGGGTGGGGCAAGAGGAAAGAGGGAGATACCAGAAAGGAAGCAGAGTTTGAGCTGAGATGGAAAGAATGAGTAGAAGTTAGCCAATAAGCCATGGGTGGAGGATTCCAGGTGGAGGGGACATCGCGTGTAAGGAAATGGAGGAGTCCTCAGTGTTACCATTGGCAGAGGAACAGGACGATACACAATTTATTTTTTTTAGGGGTGCCTGGGTGGCTCAGTCGGTTGAGCGTCCGACTTCGGCTCAGGTCATGATCTCACGGTTCATGGGTTCGAGCCCTGTGTCCGGCTCTGTGCTGACAACTCAGAGCCTGGAGCCTGTTTTGGATTCTGTGTCTCCCTCTCTCTCTGCCCCTCCCCCACTCATACTGTGTTTCTCTCTGTCTCAATAATAATAAACATTGAAAAAATGTTTAAAATTTAAAAACAAAACAATTTGGTTTTTTAATTCTTTTTGTTTTATGATATACAATTTAGAATGCAATTCAGAGATAAATTTGACGGAAAGCTGAACATGCAAGTTTTTAAACATGTGCTTACTTCAGAAACAATGATAAGAAAACACATTTTTGGTTTGGCAGTGAAATATTTATCTCACTAAGGATCAATCATCATGGGTGAAGAAGAGAGCGGCCATCTTCCAGGAGCTTACAGTTTAGCCAGAAGGGGAAGTCACCAGACAGTTACATGAAGAAGGACAAGTACTGGGGCTGGGGGCTAGGACACAGAGACAAGACAACCCAGAAGGGGCCATTCAATTGAAAGAGGGCCTCCTGACAGGAAGGAGCATATAATTGAACATGTGCTCTAAGGGAACCGCTACAATAGCAGGCTGAGCAAAAAAGCTCAGGGTCCCTCATGGGAAAGAGTTAGCCTGCCTGCAAATGTTCGGGTGCCTGAAAAGAGACCCTGACCCAGGAGAAGAGCCTTGACAGAGGACAGAACATGAGGGGACATTTAAAGAAGAGGACCACGTAAGCCTTAAAGGGTGTTTTCAAAGAAGTGAAATGAATTGAATTGCATTTAAAATTAGAGTGACACATTAGAGCATTCACTTTCAAATGTCCCCTCTCTGTAAAGAGAGCTTTCCTTCTAGTCCTTTCTAATCTTATATTCTAATAAATTTTGGCTTGCTGCTCAAAAATAAGTAAATAAATAAATAAATAACATTTTTTAAGACCTAGAATTAAACTGACACATCAAAAGCAAACAATCCCATCCTACTTTAAAAGCAAATCCATGTAATTCGGTCTTATTTCACTTGGTCGTTCACAGGTCGCTGCTGTCAACTCAGTGGCAGCATGTTTTCTTTACATTAATTCCATCGTTTTTGTTTCCATACACCTACTCCTTAAATTTAGCAGAATTCATCTGCCAAATCACAAGACAGCCAGTTTTACATGTGGGCCTTATCATACGTGCCCCATACATTTTTTTAAGTAACACTAATACTAATAATGGAAATCACACTATCTCGGCATTTCCTGAGTGCTGTGGCTTTGATAGTAGACTCTTGGCTTTTTAGATGGCATTCGTTTTGGGGTTTGGGTTGTTATCTCTTCAAACAGGACCTTCAGTACTGGCTCTTCCTTAAGCAGCTAAACTGTTGAATGGTAAAAGCCTCTTTTCCTTGGGGAACTAGAATATTGTAATATAATCTTTCTGCCATTCCCAACAAATGACTGTCACCTGGCTCCCACAGCCTGTAGGCCCTAAGTATTTGAGTTTAAGTACTGTTGCCACACACTTGTAAGTAAGAGAGGAACCCCAAGTAAAGAAGGACAAAAGGCTGGAGGGTAGGAAGCAGAAAAACAGGGAGGAAGCAAAAGAAAAAAAAACAGAAGATCGAAAGAAAGAGGAAACAGTTTACTACAGAAAACAGAAGAGAATGTCAAGGAACCTGAATGCCTTCTCTTTCATGTAAGTTACCAGAGTTTCTAAAGTCAGAACGATCTTTGCAGCGATTTCTTTAAACTTTTGGCCACAGGTGATAATGATCCTGTATTCCCAGGCATCTAAATGTCTTGCATTTGTTAGTAGATCAATTCAGTTCTAATCACAGTTCCAAATACATTTGTGACTCAATGAATATGACTGAGTGGGCTTGTACTAAAAGCAAATCTTTCTCCTGAAGCACTCCATATATTTCACCATGATTAATCAACCTACAAGGTAAGTAAAGGTATAGAAATTGCTGCTATCTGCACTTTGAATTCAAGGAACTTGCTAGAGAAATGTTTCCTAATGTCTAAGGTCAAACATCCAATCAAGGGCAATGCCAAGACCAGTTGCCATGCCTTGCCCTGTGGATTCCACCTACTTCACTCCCTGGATCATGAGGGGTTGTTAATTTAAATAAAGCCACCCTTTAGCCATAAAACAAACAAAAGAGGGTTCTTTTGTGATGGGTACTTTTTTTTCCTTAAAAAAATTCCTTCAAAGAAGGCACCTATTTACTCTATACATAGCAGAATGTAGTAAAACACATAACAGCTCTCTGACTTCCTTTTGCTAACAGTGAAAAATACCGAGCCACACACACGGGCATTGCACAGTAGAAAAACTGTCAACCTCCACCGGGGTATTACCTAATATTTATTTGAAAAATAATTTTTATTTGGATTCATGCTTCACTTCATGCTTTCAATAGATCTCTATCTGAGAAGTATATTTTCAGAAATTACCGCACATGCAACAGATTTCCACGCTGTGTTTGTCTCTGTTTGCCTCTGGTAAAGTAACTCAACTTTTGTATTTCAAATGTGGTCTCCTGGTCTCTCTAAGATGTTCTTGGGGACCCTGAACAATACATGAGCTCCTGCTACTGCTCACAAAGGCACAGCGGTGGCTTTCAAATGGAGTCATTCCTTTAAACCCGAGCATAACAATGGAAAGTGGAAGATCCACTCTCCAGCTGGTGCTAAATCGTGCAAGGTATTATCAAATCCTTTCCCCAAGGCTGGCATCTTCCCTTCTATTCAGTAAATCCCTCTGCAGAATCCAAATACTTCAGGGTTCAGTTGTTGCCTGGTAAGCATTGCCAGTCACCCTATCCTTTCTGCAGGGGGTGTACATACACAGTGGAAGTGGCTCAAAGCTGTCAGCGACTTAGACAATCTCTATTAAGTCTTGCTTCCCTGCAACAATCAAGCTTGATAACACTTGCCACCATCCTGTATCACAACGTGAAAGTACTTCATAGAGTCATTGAACGTATGGGGCCAGGACAGAATTTAGAAATCAAAACCCTGTGTTTTACAAAACGAGGGAGGAGACCCTTGGAGCTAAAGTGACTTGTCCACTGTTACATCAACAAACGATGACACAGGCAGGACTTGAGCCCTGGTGTCCTGGCTCCAAGCTGCCTCTCGCCGGATCATATTTCCTACACTATATGGTATGGAGCACAGCGACCAAAGCTCCTAGTTCATTTGTCGCTATATATCTAGCTCTTAGCAGATATAAGCTCTTAGCTTAACGCATAGCATGGAGGGGGAGAAGAAATGTTGAATGGTTGAGTCCCAAATCTAACTCTTTTTTTTTTTTAAACTCTTAACCATTTTAGCTTACGTAGCTGTGAGAATAGGGTCATGGTGGAAAAAAGGTAGACAATAGGACTACCAGAAAACGGGGGGAATAGGATATGGGGTTTACAGAGAAGGACAGGGTCGTGTGGAAATATCAGAAGCTTATCACTGAAGAAAGAACATCAGGGTAGGATGTCTGGCCCCAGAGTGTGTCTCTCCAGAGCCCAGGTCACCAAGAAGTCGTGTTGTGTATGAAGGGTCTCCAAGGGATGTAGCACAGAGCAGCTGATGCCATCCTTGCCCTACCCAGAGAACAGCAAAATCACAGGGCAGAGATTCTTCTAAGAACTCACTGCCAAGCTCTGACCCACACGCCCCACGCCACCCCCCGTGAAACTTTTTTGGCCTGCTTGAAGCATTCGCTGTGAGAGTGGCTTATACAGTGATGATTTGAATCCAGTCTTCTGGGCCCCTCTCAAGGATGTCACCCAGAGCCCAGCGCACATCAGCGCACTGCTGGGTGTGGAGGGGAGTGATGCTTGTAGAAGCTCACTTCACAAGGACCCAGAGTTCCTCCACTGTGCTGCCATGCTCTGCCTCTGGCGTCACAACAGCCACTGCTCCTTTCTCTACCTGTCACCATGATGTACTCACACTAAGTGAATAATCTTACACCGCATAATCTCTCACACAGTCAGCATGGGTTAGCCATTTAAATACTAATGTGGGGCACCTGGGTGGCTCAGTCAGTTGAGCATCTGACTCTTGATTTCAGCTCGGGTCACCAGGGTCATGGGATCGAGCCCCACATCAGGCTCTGCACTGAGTGTGAAGCCTGTTTGAGATTCTCTCTCTCTCTCACTCTTCCTCTGCCCCCTCCCTTACTCACGCTCTCTCTCTCTCTGTAAAATTTTTAAAAAAAAATTTTTTTAGTGTTTATTTATTTACTTTTGAGAGAGAGAAAGAGCATGTACACAAGCAGGGAGGGGCAGAGAGAGAGAATTCCAAGCAGGCTGTGAGCTGTCACCACAGAGCCCAACGCGGAGCTCAAACTCATGAACTTTGAACTCATGACATAAGCCAAAGTTGGGTGCTTAACAGACTGAGCCACCCAGGCGCCCCCCTCCGCAAATTTTTTTAAATAAATAAATAAATGCGAGTGTATCTCAAGCATCTGTGTTCTGGCTCAACACTCTCTGGACTTTCAACTGCATGACCTAAAGGCATTTCATAAGCAAAATTTTCAAATCTTAAGCGATTTGAAAAATCATTATTCGTGAATTCCAAATTGCAAATTTGTCTATTTCCTAAAATGTGCCTCTAACCCCCAAATCAATATACACAATGTTCTCAGGGCCTATCACAGACATACGCAGAATGGAGAGAAACTTGAGGTGTTAGACCCATACATTCTCAGGGAGGTAGAATGAGGCCGTGTTCCCACCCTCGCGTGCTAAACCAGTGCTCTTTATGCAGTCTACTTGGTGGCACCGTTTTCACATTTTTGTGTGTTTTGCTGGGGATTTCACCCTTAAAACGAACCCCCCAAGCATACTGTTGAAGTGCTACTTAGAGCTACTAGGCCTAAGACCGTGGGGTGGGGGCGGGGTAGAAAACACGGGTATTAGTAAGCTTTCTTCAGGCAGGAGCTACAGACTTGCTGTAATGAATCAGCAATATATACTGAACAGTGTCTGTGATGGTTAATTTTATGTGTCAATTTGACTGCCCTCTGGGGTGCCCAGATTAAACATTAGTTCTGGGCGTGTCCATGAGGGTGCTTCCGGATGAGATTAGCATTTGCTTTCTTAGACTCCTTAGGACCATTGCCTTCCCCAACAAAAGTGGGTGGGCACCATCCAATCCCTCGAGGGCCTGAATGGAACAAAAAGCAGAAGGAGGAATTTTCGGCACTTTTCCCTCCGGCCTGACACTTGAGCTAGGTCTTCTGCTCTTGGGCTGGAATTTACCCTGTAGGTTCGCCTGGTTTTTCGGCCTTGAGACTCACGCTGGAATGACACTACCAGCTTCCCTGCGTCTCCAGCTGGCAGATGGCCAATCGTGAGACAGCCTCCATAATCAGGTGTTTTTAAACATAAACACACACAAAAAAAGCTAGATTCCATGTTAATCTGTTGATAGAAATGTGACCAGAGGCTCCCAGGAAGCTAACCCCAGAAGCAAAGCTTCCATATTCACTAATGCAGTGTTTGTAGTGATTTTATAGAACGTAACTGCCGTAAATAAAGAGAATTGACGGTACTTATCTCTTCAGTTCATCTTAAATCTCCACCGTATCCACAATTTCAGTTAATGGCCCAGAAGCCTGGGAGTCAGCCCTCTCTTCCATTCATACAAGCCAGCCCTCAGCCTAAATAAGCACAACCCCTCCTCCTCCGTCCCACCGCCTTGGGTCAGACTCTAACCATCCAGCACCAAAATGATCACGATGGGCTCCTAACTCGACTTCCTACTTCTCTTTTTCTGCCCATGTGACTTGCCTGTGACTGCGGCTCCCCTGCTTGAAGCCCTACCTTTGAGATCTCAGCAGCCACACCTCAACTGAAGCTTCTGTGAAAACAGACTGTTGGAGTGCTGTCTTTGAATTAGTCACAACTCCCCGAGTTCACTCGTTTGCTATGTTGATCTCCCCCCTCCCCCAGGCTGCCTGTGCTTTCCTTTTTAAGTTAGTGAACACCTACTTGAGACACAACTCAAATAGCACCTCCAGCCTGCAGTGTTCCTTGATCCAAACACAGGAGGAGGCGGGCAGCGCCTTCCTCAGGGCCACCTGGATGTCCACGATGCACGTTTCTAACTGCCGTGATCACAATGGTATATTCCTTTGCCCTATAGACTGACCTCGAGGATAAGAGCCTGTCTCTTCACCCCTGACCTCACAAGAAGTTTCTGCTTAGACTATGGTATTCGATAAGCAATGATGAAAAAGTGGTTGGGGGGAAGAATAAATGACACTATTCCCATGGTGTCAGTCTGACTCACTCTCCTTTGTCTGATGTGAATCTCCTCTGGGTCATAGCTTTCTACCTGCTTAAAGTAGTGATAACTTGGTACCTACCCACTCAAACAAGGAGGCAAGCTTTCTAAGCAAAACTGTAACTGCCAGGTGTTGACTATTTTAAAGCTTATGGTTGAAACCAGAAAAATACCTGGCCTCCTGCCTAACCTTTGCTTTGGCCTGGAAATTCCCTGCCCCTTTTGTCCATTATCTGCAATGTATCCTTCCTTTAGCATCTAAATCTTTTCTTCTCTGGAAAGCCTTCCCAGCTACCCTCTCATCTACCCGCAGCCTCTGTCCACCTTATTTTCTGGGCTGCTTGAGAGGTTCTTAGCATGTGCTAGCTGAGACTTTTATTTATCCTTCTATGTCTCCTGACCTGTCCCTAGACCTGTCCCTTGAGCACTGATGGAAGGTTCCTAAAAACAGGTATCAGTGCATGCCTGGCACACAGCAGATGAGAAACATGTCTGCTAAGTAAGTGAATCACAATAACCCTTTGTAGGCGTTAGAACAGCCTAAGAGTGGCACCGCGTGACGATTGAACTCGTGCTCTGGGACACAACCTCTGGCATTGGAATCCTGAAGTGATCACCTTCTAGCTGGGAAAACTTGAATTATTAAATCTCTTTGTGCCTCAGCTTCCCCATCTGTAAAATGAGATTAATGACAGTCTACAGCTCCTAAGGCTTTGTCATGACTGAAAGAGAGAATGCATATTAATCACTTAGCAAGTTCCTTAGCGCAACTCCTGGCCCACCATGCATATTCAGTACATCGCTGATGATTATAAACCTATTTTGTATGGATAAGGAAACCGGTGCTGAAGAATAAATCACCCAAGTTCACTCAGACATAAACTGTGAGGCGGGGTTAAGGTAGCAGAAAGCTAAGGAGGTTTCAAATGGTAAAGAGGCAAAGCCCATCTTGAGAGCAACAGGGATGTGCTGACGCAAAGAGCAGAGGCTCAGAGACAGCCCTGTTGGGTCATGTGTATAAGGGGAAAGTGCTTGCGTAGAAGCCTCTAGAATGCAATGGTTCTGAATATGCAAAGTTGGGGACTATGGGATGTGCAGTGCAAAAGAAGAGAGTGCATTTCAGAACAGAGTCCAAGGAGATACTGTCTCAGATAAAGCACAGAGGGCTAAAGAGAGGCTAGGAGGGCTGGGAAGGAGTTCAAGAGTATTGCAAACCAGGGGTAGAGGGCAGGGTAAGATTGAGGTCCCCATGATGGGGCCTTCCCCCAAAGGCTGAACCTAGCCGGGGAGTCCTCGACAAAGAAGTGTCTGGAATGGACTGTGAATGTTTTAACCTGAGGAAAGAAGACTACACTGTGACGTTTCACACTTATATAACTCACCCAAGTTACCCTCCCCTGAGGCGAAGGTCAGCTGTGTGCCTATGCCAACCCCCAGGCCAATTTCTCCATTAGGCACAGGATGCCAGGTGCCCAGGGTCCGCAATGCTTTTAGTCGTCTATAAAAATATTTTCAGTTTCTTTTAAAATCAGAAGAGAAAAAGGATATATAATAATGAATACGTAAAAATGAGTTGCTCCTGGATGATATTCATCTTTACACCAACGCAGTCACAAAATAGGATCATCAGTATGGAGGGAGGGCCCTTGAAGACAAAAAGTCCTCAGCTAAGTAAGTGAACCACTTCCCAGATAAGCACTGCTCATCATGTGAGCTGGATTCCAGTGAGCAAGAAAAGTTAAGAAATAGGAGTCCAGAACACGAGGGCCCTATGTTTCGGAAAGAAATCTCTTTCTTGTGGGAAGACAAAGAAGTTCCCATATCCGGGATGCCCGGGTGGCCCATTTAGTTAAGCGTCAGACTCTTGATCTCGGCTCAGGTCATGATCTCACGGCTTGTGAGTTCGAGTCCCGCATTGGGCTCCGCACTGACAGTGCAGAGCCTGCTTGTGATTCTCTCTCTCTCCCTCTCTTCCTGCCCATCCCCTGCTTGCATGCTCTCTCTCTCTCTCTCAAAATAAATAAATAAACATTAAAAAAAAAAGTTCCCATATAATACCCATGCCCCATCCCCACCCCCACAGCAGCAACATTGGGAGTCCAAACAACCCCAGATGTCACACTTTTAGGACCCTTTCACTCATTTCCATGCAACGTCAGCCATCACCCAAACATGCCCCATCCTTACTTTCATCATCTGGTCAAGCTCTTCCTCCTTGCGGCCTGTGCAGTAAACACCTAGCCCGTCGATGGAGCCTCCACAGGTTAAAAGAATGACTGGATCAATTCCCCCTATGTTTTCGGCTCTTATTCATAAATCTTGAAAACCGGAAATTTTCATCTACGCTGTATAACCCATACGTCTATTCTTATGAAATATTGGGATCAATTAAGAAATGCTCTCATCACTGAAACATTTTAAATGCGTAGGACAGAAAAGAGGACATTTCTTCCTCTTATTTTGCACCGAACACAGCCCACTGAGGTTTATAAATACACTTTATCAAATCCCTCTGTGCAAGGAGTCCTGAGTGTTCCCCCACCAACCCTGCACCATGAGAGAATGAATAAATGAATATCTAACAGGGCCCACACAATACCCACAAGATAATCGGCATTCTGAAAGTGTCTGAAGATATCATGTATGATAGACACCGAAGAGTGACCCTGTGCATTTTACTCCTGAATTACTGGGTGGCAGAAATGGCTGAGCAATACAAACAGATCTGAGGAGGACACAACAGATGAATTCAGAACACGGGGTCAGCATGATTAGTAGATGTCAGAAATGATACTTTTCTGCGCCCCGCCCCCTTCTGATTTATGCAGGACACAGTTTCTGATTTCCTTTGTTTTGCAATCCCCATATATTCTAGCTCATTATTCAGTACAAACGGCCACACTGTTTACTGAAGGCTGGTGTGTCCGTGGTTGAGGGAAGAAGAGACCGAGCCAGGTCCACCCCGGAAGCCCAGTTCCCAGCCCCGAGCTCAGCTCTTGGGGGCTCCAGCCTCCGGGTACCTGGAGACTGACTGCCAGAAGCTGATCTCCAAATAGAGTCTCTGCCAGTCTAGTTTGCAGTGGCCCGCCGATCAGAAGGGGACACTGAGGTAGCATCCCCACGACAGCCATGCTGAAAATAATTATTCTGATCCACAAACACCAGCTAAGCTAGGAGAATGCTCTTGTAAGCAAGGTCTGCTTTAATAGAAACATAAGTATTATGCATCGCAGTCTATTATAAATTGGTTGTAATTTTCTCCTGACACTTTCTGAATTAAACTAGTTAGTATACAAAAAAATAATAATAATAATAACAAATGCCACAAAGCAAAAAGCAAACTCGGTGTCTGAAGGTTAATGATTGCTCATGAAAGCCACAGAAATAAATTATCTGCCTAGGGACACTGTCACATGATCAGCACAAAAGCTGCAACAGCCAAAAATGTTTATGTAGAGGGAAAAACACTGTCAGCGTCACAGAGCCCTTCCCCCCACAGCTAAATTCGAGTCCTGAGCCAGCCAGCTGCTCCTGACTGCTTACATTAAACTAATTTGTGCTGCTACATTGCAGCTGCTTAATTTTTAGTCTGAACTTTATCACCAATAAGTGTTACAATAACAAGCGATATGATGGTATCTCTGAAGAAATATCCATCAACCCCCCAACAATGACAGCTTCGGAAAAGGAGATCGCAGAAAAACAAATTTTAAAAACAGAGAAAATCACCCCCACACTGCCTCTTTAAAGCGGGGGGAGGGGCGAACTTTTAGTGGGAAAAGGCTTTAAAACGCTGCTTTGTTCCGAAGGCCATTCTGAAATGAAGAAGGGGGATGATTGAAAAGGTTAGTGAGCAGGGGAGGAGTTAGACAAATCAGATGTGCTTTTACTGAGAGGGTGATTTGCAAGGTGAGAGCCTTAGGAGGGAGAAGGCGATTTCTCTAGGACAGTGTAGTCCAGTCCGTGCTCTCCGCTCCCCAAAATGTTATGCAAACCCCAACTGCAGCTCGGGCAGTAATTCCCTGAGTTGCTCTCAACATTATCCTTTGGCCAGCCGGGCACTGGAACTTACAATATTCCTTGTTGTTCCCCGTGTTTTCCTGTGTTATTTTCCTAGCCCAGTGTAAATGCAGAAACTCTCCTTTGGGCAGAAACAGACACTGACCTGAACGGGTTTAAATTCCTGCCAAATATGCAGGCACTGTTTTTGCTACATTTTGGAATTTGGCTTCCACCTTATGTCAGGCATTTTCTTGTACTCCCAAGTAGAATAGAGACCCAACAACTTAAAAAATAAAAGAGTGAAAAAAAAGCATTAGGAATGCACTGAAACTTTTCCATTATTAATTCATCTGAATATGATGGATGTTTTCAGTTGAGATATCTCATTACACTGTCCTGCTTTCTGCAGGGGGTGGGGAACGATTCAACTTCGCCCCGCACAGTAATTACAAAAACAATTCCTTTGAAAGCAGGGGAAGAACGCCCATGTCAGCTATTTACAGCATTTTTTAAATTCTGTGGTTTTCAGAATTAAGGTTCAAAGTGAGGGTTATTAATGTTGAGTAATAAAGTAGTTTTTCTTGCACAAAGATATCCTAAATTTAAAAAGAAAAGTTTACTTTGGAATAATTTTNCTTGACATCTTTACACCTCATGGTCCCAGCTCAGGTCCTAGCAGTATTTTCTTTTTTCAGACAGCTGCTAAATCACACTACAGGAATGAGTCAGTATGCCATGGGACAGGGCCCTGTGTCCTTGGGTTTCTGTTGATGACCCTCTGCTGTGGCAGGGTGACTGTGTGCGAGAGTTCCCCTTGGGCTGATCCCAGGGGGCCCCCCAAGGAGAAGTCTCTGGAGCCCATCAGGGTAGCTCTGCCCCTTTGCCAAGTGGGTCACTGTTGCTCAAGGCAAGGCTTCCTCTCCACCCAGGGCTCAGCGGGATGCCTCTGCTGTCTGCAGGGCTTTCAGACTGCAGGGATCCCTGATGGGGGACTGGAGGTGTGGCGGGGTGTAGCTTGAACCAGGGTGAATTTCTAAAAGGCACCTCACCCAAGGCAGGCAGAGAGGAACTCAAGATGGAAGAACAGTCAAAGGGAAAATCTCTGAACAGCAACTTGCTTTTCTTCATGACAGAATTGGCAGCTTCAACCAGTTGCCCTTGAGCAGAGTAAAAAGACCTTCTCCTTGCAATTGGAGGCCAGACATCCTGTCAAAACTTCAATTGTGAAATGAGGAATTAATGTGATGGAATGTATCCGTCTATCTCACCGCTCTGTTTTCTCAGAGCTGGACTAAACAGGTCTGATGAGAACCCTTGAAGGCTTATGAGTAAGTGCATACAGTCGGTGTGAAAGGCAGGTGGAAATCCCTGGGTGCTGGTGTCCATGTCTGTAAGCACACGTGGATAGCACATGTCTGATTCAGAAGCGGTAGGTATAAAGATACTCTTCACTCTCAAGCAAGCTCCACGGTGACAGAAAGAACTTGCTACCAGCCAGGAATGATCTCACAGGGTTGAGCAGTTTGCATTGGCTACTTTCCTGAAAATCTCTAGAAACAGATCTTTTTCGATGTAGCCTTTTCCAGAATGGTGCCAAATGACAGTGGACTCTGCAAACCCCTGAATTAGGCTCAGAATTCAGGAGCGTGGTTATTTTTACCCACGTGAGCTCTATACGCAGCAAGGCCCTGCGGCTAAAAGTTCCTTCATCACACCTCTGAACTTCCCTCAACCTAACTTTGCTTTTTAGCTAGAAATTATGCCTTTCTGGCATCATTCTCTGTCAGAGAAGTGGAAATGGTTAATGAGGTATGTTGTAATTTTCAATCCACAGCATTAATGCTTATAGTCATAAGCTTGAAATATATCATTTTTCACAGAGGCCAAGCATGAAAAGTAATATATTTGACTAAGGAGTATAAATTTTGTTTTGCATTTTGCCTCCACATGAGAGCATAGGCCACAGTGACAAAAGTCATATATAACCAGTCATTCTTAGTATTATAAATGACAAAAAAACATATCTTAAAACCACTTACTGTTAATATTTTTCTAGAAGTATATTATATAATATTTTTCTAAGATCATAAATGACTTTATATGTCATCAAAAGAGATGATGTACCTATATGTATTTATAAACTGTAGGTATTATTTAAGTGTATGGAATATTTATATTATTCCATCTGTCTTCAGATTTTAACCATAATCCATTCTATCTTCTATCTGCAACGTATGTAAATAGAGGTATATTGGTCAGGCAAAATATTCCAGGAAACACGACTCAATGACAAGAGTCTTCATTTAACTAGGACATACTGTGTGTTTATTGTGTATACAGTGATGGGGAAACTTGAGAAACACCTTAAATAATTTCTTTTTATTCAAAATATGTATCCGATGTGGGGCGCCCGGGGTGGCTCAGTCAGTTAAGCGTCTGAGTTCAGCTCATGTCATGATCTCACAGTTCAGGAGTTTGAGCCCCACGTCGGGCTCTGTGCTAACAGTTCAGAGCCTGGAGCCTGCTTCACATTCTGTCTCTCCCTCTCCTCTTTCTGTGCCTTCCCCACTCACGCTGTGTCTCTTTCTCTCTCAAAAATAAACATCAAAAAATTAAAAGTATATATATGTATCCAATGTAAAAGTTTAGCCATTATCTCTGAAATTCCCCAGCTGGCCCATACTGGGCTACACTGAATCCAGTGTGGTGAACAATGGGAAAGATTAGATAGACACGCCCACAAGTGGAGCTAACTATCCATCAGGCATATTTGACCCATGATACTTTTAAGTACCCACAAAAATGTTCTAATTTCTTTTAAATTCAGAAGAAAAGTGAACTCTTAGGTCAAAGAGTGTTTTAATACATGATATTACATGTATTAAATACATTCATCTTTGTGCCAACATAATCATAAAACACAATTTTTCATATTCTTTAATGGAGGAAAGAGCCCATGAAGGTAAAAATTGCCCATATTAGTCTCTTACCACTGCTATAACAAATCAGGACATATTTGGTGGCATCATTATCTTCCAGTTCAGGAGGGCAGAGGTCCAGAACGGTCTCACAGGGCTAGAATGAAGGCGCCAACAAGACCGCTTGCTCCCCACACAGAGGAAGAACGGAGGGCCTACCTTCTATTAGGGCATGGCAAGAGTTCTAATGAAGTTAGAACTTTTATTGGGAACCTCTGGTACGGTAGCATGGGATGGCGGGGTGTGAGGAATCCCTCCCGCCATCTGCGCGTCAATACACCCTGCCCCCATCATCAGACCATTCACTTTAGTTAAATAAACGTTCTAAAGCCAATTCTAATGGCCTTCGGCAAATGGGATGCATATGGTCAGGATACCTCCACTCGGTTCACTGGGAGTTTTCTACTAATAGATTCCCTTGTTCCAAACCTGGTTGTCTGAGGTCAACGCAGTATAATCTTAAAATGACCATTAAGAATCTGACAGACACATTTTCGGGATTAGAATCATAATTCCAAGAAGAATGTGAAAGGCAGCCAGCCTGGCACCTTCACAGACAGGACAGGGATATTTATAAAAACAAATGGGCTGAACAATGATCCAACAGAACTCATCCTGCCAGAGAAGACCATTGAGCCAATGTATGTTTCTTACTACAAGGGATTCTTCTCTATAGAATTTTATATAATTAATTCCTATCTCCTCATTTTCCTTTACAAACCCAGACACAGCCCCAGAGATGGTAAGTGCCTACATTCTTCACTTTTTAAATCAGATACTTGGAGCGCCTGAGTGGCTCAGTCGGTTAAGTGCCTGACTTCGGCTCAGGTCATGATCTCTTGGTCTGTGAGTCTGAGCCCCACGTTGGGTCCTGTGCTAACAGCTCAGAGCCTGGAGCTTGAAGCTTGCTTTGGATTTTCTCTCCCTCTCTCTCTGACCCTGCCCTGTTCTCTCTCTCTCTGTTTCTCTCTCTCTCAAAAATAAATAAGTATGTTAAAAAATTTAAATCAGATACTTGACGAGCAGAGACACGTTTGCAATCAATGTTTGAATGAAATAATGGTCGGGGAACCTTTTGTGATTGTACATTCTAATCTCAACTCCCCTGTAATCTACTCCTCTATATTACCATCTATGAAATTGATACAGCAATAATAAACCAAGTAATGAAATTATTTACAAGTATAACCATTGATGGGATTATATAGCACTTTACGCATATAAAATCCTAAATAGTCCAAGCAATAAAAAGTAACATTTTTCAGTTATGTCTCCATGAAAGCCATTTTCTTCTGAACAAGCACAACTTTCCAGAGATGTCAAACCTACAACACTACCCAAGTAGACACGAAATGTAAACTGGATAGAAAAACAGGGAAACATAACTAACACTGAATTTGAACATTGGAATTTTAAGGGCGCCTGGATGGCTCAGTTGGTTAAGCATCTGTCTTTGACCCAGGTCATGATCTTGCAGTTTGTGAGTTCGAGCCCCACATCAGGCTCTGAGCGCAGAGCCGGGAGCCTGCTTTGGATTCTGTGTTTTTCTCTCTCTCTGCCCCTACTCTGCTCACACTCTGTCTCTCTCAAAATTAAAAATAATAAAAACATTAAAAATTTTTAAAAAAGAAAAAGAAAAATAGGAATTTTATCACAGTGGCAACACATCTTACATTCTTCTTCTTCTTCTTTAGTTATTGCATACTGTTTTTCTTGCCATCATGAAGAAAAAATATCACAGAAAACTAGTTTACAGACAGATTACCACAAACTTCCTGAGTCTTTTGGTGAAAGATTAGGTTTTTCAGAACACTTCTCCAAGAGAAAACTCTTTGATGTGTGTTTACTGCCATTTGGTCACTGGAGATTCTGGCTATTTGCATTATTTGAAAATGTCCTCATTTTCTAAAGCCTGATCATAGGAAGTGTAACTGTGGGAGACATTTTGATAAATAAGAGAACACTAACAAAATAACAATGTGAAATGCATTTGGAATTCCTGACTGAAGACAATTGAAATGGGGAGGGTGTGCTTACAGTGAAAAGTTAACAACTAAAGTCTGGGGCAGCTTTATTTCTGAGGGAGGAAAAAATAATTCTCCACTGTTGATGTGTAATTTGTACAAAGACGAAGTTTTAAAAACAAAGTGAAAGAGCAGAGTCAGGAAGGTCGGGGTGGTAAGTGGGATTTCTGCAGAGAAATTATATAATAACACTTTGGAAAGAAGACTTAAGTGAAACTGGAATAATGACATCCTAGGTAGTGTTTGGCCACAAACAGTAGAAATTTCTCCCTTTGTAAGCCTTCCTGTCCTCATCTCTGCAAGACAGGATAGAAAACAGAATGAACTCTGAACAGCAGAGAACTATATCCAACCTGCAACAGCAAAAAAAAAAAAAAAAAAAAGCCATGAATGTGAGCTGGTATATTATCCCAGAATATTTCTTGACGTTCCCTGGATGTTTTTTCTATCTCGCCACCATACTTGCCCGACCATGCTGAGGTGTTATGCTATTTTAGACATGAGTTAACAGGTCTCTTACATACACACGTTTCCACATTCCAACGAGACCTATTATATCCTTTTCCTCCCTCTCCCTCCCCCGCCACATGTACACACACACCCCACTCTCTCTTCCTCCACCACATAACGCCCTTTCCCTCCACTCCCTTTTCCTTGTTGTTGAACAGTTCCCAGCTACCGAATGCGTCCAAGTTCATGCAAACCTTCAAGACAGAGAAAGGGTTCCTTGCATGGGACACGGTTGATTCTGCAAAATGAAATGGCTGCAACCAGAAAGCGGGTAAAACAGGGCAAAGGGCAAGGAAAAGGAAGGGTTTTCATTGAGCTGATCGTCAGGTGAGGGGGTGGGCATGGCCTCAAGGGATCCCCTTCTTCACCCTGCATTGGGGGGACAGGTAGCATCAGCTGGGATCTCATCAGAAATACAAATACGCAGGAGTCCCTCTGAGTCAGACCTACTGAATCAGAATCTGCATTTCAGCCAGACCCCTGGATGAGGGGGGTGCACGCTAAGGGTAGAGAAACACTTCACCGTGCTGGTCTCCTTCCATCAGGACATTTTGGAACGTTGTCAGTCATGTAAACATTTATATCCAATGGGGGAAATGCTAACTGGCCTTGATAACCGATTTCAAGAACCGTTCCCTCAGATCAAGGTGCATTACCACTCCTCATCCCTCATTTACTACTCTTCTCAGAATTCACTAGAATGTTCGCTGCACATGCAGGGCCCCTTTCTCCCAGCAACTTCATAGCCATATTTAAAAAACTACAGTCTAAGATACAGGCTTTGGAACAGAAACCTAATCCGTCTAAACCACCCACCCTGTTGGATATTTAATAGTATGATGAGCACTCCCCCCTCCACTGCTGTCTGTGAAATCCACTCACAGAGACAGAGTAGTGTGACCCCTCCCAGAGGCACTTCCATCCAACGTATAAGACATTTTTGAATGCATAGTATTTGGTAAAGGAGATCAATTCTCTTTCCCTTTTTATGCTCCGATGTTCAGGAATGGATGTTCTAGGCCTCAAAAGTGATGGAAAACAACAAGCAAACAGTCAGGACAGAGTGACGCGAAGTCCCTTTAAAAAGGGAGAATTGTCCTATGGAAAGATGAGTGGACCTGAACAGGGGTTCATTTCCACAGCAGCACAGTAAGGGAAGAGTCCCAGAGACAAACAGGGGTGGAAGCCATCCAAGCACTCTGGGGAAGGCACTCTCCATCATCAGATTCTGAGTTTGGGCATTTCCAGTCCCAGTGAAAAGTCATCCTTACAATAGAGATGGATACAGAGCCGGTGTGTCTGCTCCCATTCACAAGATCATTCCTGTTATGGTTTGGATGTTTCAAGCTAACTTAACCTGATGCTGCTACTCGTCCAGTTTATCTAAATCCTACTTTTCGTATTCTGTTCTACAAAACAAAAATAAAAACGGACAAAGAAAACTGAATTAAGACTTGACTTTGCTTAAAACCCTGTATCAGCAAGGAAAGGGCTAATCATGTGGATTCCCCCTAATGCCATGTCTTTTCACAATGAACAGACTGACTTTCTAAAATATATATCAGTCTTAAAACTGGGTTTAATGTGAGTCTCTCTAAAAAGAAAAGGGCACTTAGCCAAGATTCTGGCAAATCGTCTCCCTGGGCTACAAAGGCTGGGGGCTAAAGACAGACCATGACAACTTAAGGCCCAGTGGCTGCTCTAGTAAGCTTGACGAGAGACAGTCCTGGGCACTTAGCTTCTGGCAACCATAACATTATTAACATGGGATTGCTATCTCTAAGGTCTGCGATCCATGAAACTTTCAGGACTCTTTAGGACTATTTGTTCCTCATACAGCGCTGGGAA
The DNA here is from genome assembly GCF_008692635.1 of Crocuta crocuta. Taxonomy (NCBI): domain Eukaryota; kingdom Metazoa; phylum Chordata; class Mammalia; order Carnivora; family Hyaenidae; genus Crocuta; species Crocuta crocuta. Next base: position 12,144,500 of record NW_027532015.1, read on the forward strand.
TGCCTTGGGGATATCAGAAGACAAGCATAAAATCATCAAGGAGAGGAGGGTCATCTACCTATTTTTCAACAACTATTTTCTGTGTTACTCCCATGTGCCTGGCACTATGAGTGATGCTGGGAATACTTTGAATCCAGGAAATACAATATGCTAGTGTCGTAATAGAATATAAGAACAGTGCCCATAGGACAAGACCTGCCCAAATCTTCCTAGGAGATTCAGGACAGTTTTCCAAATGAAAGTCATATTTAAGCTGAGACTTGAAGGGTAAGAAGGATTTCACCAAGTAGGTGATTTGGAGAATCTGGTTATGTGAATAACAATGGTTAAAGCCATACAGCAATTAACAGTGAAGGAATGGCAAGGAGAAGAAATAGCTGTGACCCTTTTGGTAATTAAGGACTTGGATAAGAATAGATCATGTAGCCTTGCTACTAATGTGTGGTCTGTGGATCAGCAGCATCAGCTGGGATCTTATTAGAAATATTGACTCTCAGGCTGTATCGGAATCATATCTTCTGAATCAGACTCTGTGTTTTGGCATGTTTGGAGAACTATATGTATCTCCATATAGTTAGGTGGTGAAGTCATTAAAGAATAGCAGATGTACTTAACAAGTGTGCTACAAGGGGTCATGTTTGCCATGTAAAAGGGTAACTTTAAGAACTTGAGACAGGAGAGATACTAAATCTTCATACTCAACGTGTCTCTAATAGCAGTATGGAGAATGGATTGGAATTAAGATAAGTACTAGCTCTGGAAAGGAAAAGAAAAGGTCTAGGGGCACCTGGCTGCCTCAGTCAGTGGAGCAGGCAACTCTTGATTTCGTGGTGGTGAGTTTGAGCCCCACATTTGGCATAGAGCTTTAAAAAAAAAAGTCTAAACTAAGGCAGGGGGAATGGAAGAGAGACTTTGAGAGGCTTTTTAAGAGACAAAAGAACTGATGCTTGATTAGCTGAGGAACACAATTCCTAAGTTCCTGACTTGGATACCTAACTGGATGGTAATGCCATTCATACAGATGACAAAAATGAGAGAAAAGAAGGTTTGGGGTGTCAGAACGATCTTTTTCCAGGTATGCTGAACATGAGGAACTTTGTGCACAGGTACGTAGAAATATCTACTCAGAGTTGTATATTTAAACCTGGGCTGTGGAGAGATGCAGAAATACGGAGTCTGGAAGTCATCAACACAGAATAACTGACTCCAATGACATAGATGCCATTTTTCCAAAGAGCCTGTATCAAATGAGAAGAGAATCCTTCCTCTGCTTATTTCTCCATGAAGTCTTCTCTTCCTGCCCCCATTGCCCCACCACAGAAGCTCCAGGACAATGTTGCTGTTACTGGTGAAGAGCAAGTTCTAGGTTCTAGAATTTTCTGTGACATTCCTAAATGTCTCTAACATATTACTGTCCAATATCTCACTTCATTATGTTTCTACCTTGGATCAGATGATTGTACATGAATTTGATTTTAATATGCATACCAATGATTTCTGAAAATTCACATTTCCCATCCTAAGAAGTACCTGTGCATTTTACAAGATTACTTACCTAGTGTCTAAATTTAGAACAGCACACCAAAGGGGCGCCTGGGTGGCTTAGTCGGTTAAGCATCCAACTTTCGCTTAGGTCATGATCTCACGGTTCGTGGGTTCGAGCCCCGCGTCGGGCTCTGTGCTGACTGCCAGCTCAGAGCCTGGAGCCTGTTTCAGTCTGTGACTCCCTCTCTCTCTGACTCTCCTCTGCTCATGCTGTCTCTCTCTCTCTCCTAGAAATAAATAAAACGTTAAAAAAAAAAACAATACACCAAAGGCTATGTAATTCCCTGGTGATTTCCAACACCATGGCCTACCAATAACAAACATTTTTGGGAAAAAGATAAGTTTTGAGTTGATCCTCCTTCTACACCACCACTAAATGGATAGCTACCAGCGTCCCCCTTCCCAACAAAAGGCTAGTTAAACCAGGGATGATTATCAATATCAGTGATGTCTAAGATTATCTTTAAAACAACCCAGTGGAATTCAAGGAGAGATAAAAGAAAATATATATGAAAACAAGATTGGTCATGAATTAATAATTGTCGAAGCTGAGTGACCAGTACTTTTAGTTACTCTTGTATATGATTGACATTTGCAAAATAAAAAAGTTTGTTGTTGTTGTTGTTTTTAATACCAGGAATGTTGATTGAAGATTAGGTTTAACATCTTGCTCTGGACCAGTCAGATTTGACCTCATTTCTTGTTCTGAACCAGTCAGATTCCTAAGGACACAAAGTAAATAACAGTTTTATCTTTGAATTTGCCAATAGTCTCAAACTATCACTCTTTGCTTAAGGCGTTTTTGTCATTCCAATTAACCCAACATCATTCAACACATTCATTAACATTATACTTACTACATCTTCCAAATCATAATTAATAGAAATAAGACCAAGTATTTTATGGTGGTATAAATCACTGGGAGAATCTTTTCAATTATACAGTTGATGAAAAGCAATAAATGATAATAATTCTGCAAATTCACCCCAAGATGATCCTCAAAAGATCCATAAGGTGCATTCACTTAATTTAAATTCCTACATAGCACATTGAAATGTCTCCAATATTTCAAAAGCCAAAGTTAAAAAGAGAAAATATAATGGCAGTTATGTCTAATTTGGCTTTTAATTTATTGGAGAGGAAAGATTCTTCATTAGAAATGCTTATAAATAGAGCCTCAAAGTCTTAGTTTGCCATTTAGAAACAAGTCAGAAAAAAAATTTTTAATATTGAATTTTTTGTCATGACCACCAAAATTCCTAACATCAAGTGAGCAAAGAAATGTGTGTTTATTTTTGGTGCCATGATATACCATTAAAATAATGAAATAAAAAATCAATAGGGGCTTGGCCATATTACCTATTGCTGTGAAAAGGATTCCTAAATCTAAAATGATTGAGAACTAATTAATGTTGTTCTTCAATCCACACAGACATCCTCACCCAAATACACCTGAATAAATAACTAACATGACCAAATATATCAAAAACAATTTTGGATGAAACTAGACTTTTGAATGAATGGAATACTTTTTTCTCCTTATCATATCATTTGTTCAGGTCATTTGCCTGTTCACTCTCAGAACCATTCCTGATTGTTCTTTAATCCACACTGTATTTCATGAGGCAAAGTCTAAACTACAGTTCCCAGAATCCTTTTCAAACTAACTTCCTGTCTGCAGCTCCTCCTTAGTATAGTGGTTAGTATCCCTGCCGGTCAAACTAACTTCCTGTTAGGTTTGGCTATTGGGAGATACTAATGGGAAATGCGAGGGAGGGAAGTGGAGAGAAGCCAGAGTATTTTTCCCCCCTCTTTCAACTCTGGATAGTGACTACATCTTCTGCATAGACCAGTTTCCAACAGAGAGCCACTCCCTGTGTGGTTCAGCCCTTACTGGATAGCCCCTCCTTTTACATCTCTAGACACAGTACCCACCCAGTGGTGGTGGCCTCAGCGCCCAGGTAACACTGCCTAATGCCTTGATTCTTCCAGCTGTAAAGGTAACAGAGGGTCCCTGCTGTTGCTAATCTCTGGGTTGCCTTCCTTCCCCTAATTTTTAAACTTTCCCAACACCTTTGTAATTAGTTTCTCCATGATAAACATGTTTATTGAAATATATCCAGTACAGGTCTTATTTTCCTGACTGCCCTTTGACTAATACACTTTTCAAATCTTTAATTTTGCAGTTTTATAGTCTTTTAAAAAACCATTATATGCATTGGCATCATTTTTACCCTTACAAAATGATTCTATTTATTGTTTATGATCAATTGCTTCTTAAAAAGCTCTAAGTATTCTCACCAGCAATTCTGTTAGTTTGCTGAGTACTGATGAAAGACCATTTACAGACATTTGGAAAAGATTGTTATTTTAAAAAATTGGTATCTGGAGACACCTGAGTAGCTCAGTCAGTTGAGCATCCTACTTCGGCTCAGGTCATAATCTCATAGTTTGTGGGTTTGAGCCCTGTGTCAGGCTCTGTTGTGACAGCTCAGAGCCTGAGGCCTGCTTCAGATTCTGTGTCTCCCTCTCTCTGCCCCTGCCCCGCTCAAGCCCTGTTAGCTCTCTCAAAAGTAAATAAACATTAAAAAAATAAATAAAAATAAAAATTGGTATCTATGTTGTTGTGCTTTGCCCAGCAGGTCAGTCAATAATTGCTTATTAATTTCTTACCACATATGAAATACTAAAAATAAAATTGTTAAGTATGAGCCCCATCTGAAAAAGAACTTACTGCCTTGCTGCAGAACATTGGACATATTCACTGAAAATAACTACAGGACATTAGTAAGCATGTTTGCATTGCTATGTAATATCTAGCTACACCTTAAGGTAGGACATACCTAAAAAGTTAAAACGTACATCAAGTCACACATCATTTTGTTATATAAAGCAAAATGTAAACAAGATAGAGGTTTATAAAATAAAAGCCCCTTCTTCCACCTCCTTCACCTATGAATTTTCTCCCAGCTTTGCAACTGTATTCCCCAGAGGTAGGTATTGTTAAGAATTTGGTGTGTTCTTCCAGACATTTTTCAATACATATATTAATTAATTCATTTGTTCAACGAATATTTATATGCATCTATCATAGGCCTGGCACTTTCTAGTCCCAGGAGATATAGTGGTGAACCAAGCTGCTACATGAAGCATATATTCATGACAACCAAACAAACACATGAACATATAGTATACAGACAGCAGTACAAGTTAAGAAAGAAAATGAAGCAGTAATGGACAAGCAATAGGGAAAAGGGAAGGAACAGCCTTTCTATTTTATTTTATTTTATTTTATTTTATTACCATTTTTTATCATTTTATTTTACTTTTTATTTTTTCTTTTATACTTTATTGTTAAGTTGGTTTCCATATAACACACAGTGCTCATCCCACAAGTGCCTTCCTTCATGCCCATCAACCCTTTTCCCTTCACCCCCACTCGTGCCAACCCTCAGTTTGTTCTCAGTATTTAAGGGTCTCTTATGGTTTGCCTCCCTCCCTCTCCTTAACTATTTTTCCCCTTCCCCTTCCCCATGGTCCTCTGTTAAGTTTCTCCTGTTCCACTTATGAGTGAAAACATATGGTATCTGTCCTTCTCTGCCTGACTTATTTCACTCAGCATAACACCCTCGAGTTCCATCCACATTGCTACACATGGCCAGATTTCATTCTTTCTCATTGCCATGTAGTATTCCATGGTATAGATGAACCACATCTTCTGGGTCCATTTGTCAGTGATGGACATTTAGGCTCTTTCCATGTTTTGGCTATTGTTGAGAGTGCTGCTATGAACATTGGGGTACATGTGGCCCTATACATTAGCACTCCTGTATCCCTTGGGTAAATTCCTAGCAGTGCTATTGCTGGGTCATAGGGGAGTTCTAGTGTTAATTTTTTGAGGAACCTTGACACTGGTTTCCAGAGGGGCTGCACCAGTTTACATTTCCACCGACAGTGTAAGAGGGGGCCCGTTTCTCCACATCCTCGCCAGCATCTATAGTCTCCTGATTTGTTCATTTTAGCCACTCTGACTGGCATGAGGTGGTACCTCAGTGTGGTTTTGATTTGTATTTCTCTGATGAGGAGGGACGCTGAGCAATGTTCAGCCTTTCTATTTTAATGACTTCTTGAGATTACATCACCCTGCAGATTTTGGGGGTATCCCTTTAAACATACAAATGTTTCAGTGGCTGATAAACACTCCTAGTCTCTTGGAGTAGGGAAATGATGTAGATAATCTCTTGGGGTTCCTTTCTGCCCTATCACTTTGCTATCAACAACTTCACAATTAACTGCATCAATCTCTTCTTCCTTCTTTCTCGTTCTATTCTAACAAACAGATACCTTCTCTCTTCCCTGGCCCACCAGCCACACAAATGACTGACTTGGGTCACACAGGCATGCAAGGTAGAAATAAATCAATAATATGTTTATACTAGAACAGCAATGCAGTTTGTCTGACAGTTTCACTACACCCTTCTCAGATTCTCCAAGTGCCTGACATACCCAGAACTTTTTACAGAAAGCCCCTGATTATCAAATGCTAAGTATTATCACCACCTGGCCATAAATTATGGCAGAGGTCAGCTCCTGAGTCAAGGGCAACTGGCTCCAGACTGGCCATCAGCTTACGCAGGACCAATATCAAACCTCTGCCCTAAACTTGGTGCCTTCCATCAGGTCCCACTGGATAGTATCTCATAGGGAATGTAAGCCGGAGGCTTGCGACTATGTCAGCAAACATAGAACACTATAGAAATAAACAGGCCGTAGATGTCCTCAAGCAATGGAAGCAGTGTATAAGAAGTTGTGTCTATCAAGAATAAATGGGGAGGTATGGGGCACCAGGGGGGCTCATTCAATTAGGTTTCTGACTCAGTCTCAGGTCATGATCTCACAGCTCGCGAGATCAAGCCCCACGTCAGGGGCTGCACAGTCAGTGCAGAGCCTGCTCGGAATTCTCTCTCTCCCTTTCTCTCTCTGCTCCTCCTCTGTTCATGCTCCTTCTCTCTTTCTCTCTAAATAAATAAATAAACTTAAAAAAGAAGGAGAAGAAGAAGAAGAAATGGGGAGAACTGAACTAGGAGGAAAAGGCAGAAGAGGAGTGTTGTCCCAGAACAGCTTCCTTTGGGAGATTCTATTGGATCATCAGGTATCCTGCCAGTCTCCTTGAAGCATTTGCTATATCCCAAATGCCAGGAACTTTCTGATCTGTGTGTGAGTTAAGATAATCTTGGGTCCTTCTTACTTCCCCAGGGTTTATGCTTCCTTAAAACCCTCTTAACTGAAGTCACCTGACAGCTATAAAGCAGGATTAAAATTGCATTTAAGGAAGTTTGCCAACATCGTTTATGCAATATGATAACCCTCGCTGTCTGGCTAGTGAGGTCAATTATCACTAACACATTCCAAAGGTCCGCTGTATGCAGAGCAATTTGGAAAATATCAATGACATAGCCCACAGGGACATTATGACCCAATGAAAGGGAAATGTATAAATAATAATGCCCTGGATAGAATTTAACACAAAAAATTGCATCATTACAATACAGTCATGGTGAAGACCACAGACTCTGGACCTATGCTGCTAGGGCTCAGTTCCCAGCTCCCACCAGAGAAGCTGTTTAACCCTGGGTAAATTACTTCCATCTTTCTCTGCCTTGGTTTTTCATATGTGAAAGAGTAATATTAGTAGTTCACCTGCCACAGAGTGATGTAAGGATTAAATGGGTTAATATATGTACAATGCTTATTGTTATACTATTTATAGCTTTTAATAGTGGAAAGGATGGACAAATACAAACATTGAGAATAATTTAAAAAAACAGTTTTAATTTTATCTTCATCTTTTCCATTTGTGCTAGTAAGTATTTTGATAGGCATCAATGCTCCCTGATAAGACTATAAACTCCGGAAAGTCAAGGACCATGTTTTATTTGCATGTCATTGTCTCCTGGCAACTATCACAGTGTCTAGCACATAATAGATGCTCACTAATATGTGTCAGGCGGCCTGGGAGGCTCAGTTGGTTAAGCGTCCAACTTGGGCTTAGATCAGTTTGTGGGTTCGAGTCCCACATCGGGCTCTGTGCTGACAGCTGAGCCTGAAGCCTGCTTTGGATTCTGTGTCTCCCTCTATCTCTGCTCCTCCCCTCCTTGTGCTCTCTCTCTCTCTCTCTCTCTCAAAAATAAATAAACATAAAAAAAATTTAATAATATTCGTTAAATTAGTAAATGGATAATCTAAGCCCACGTCTAGATCCTATGGTCAACACACTCAATTAGTACTACAGTGCTGCCTCATGTTTTTCCTTCTCATCTGTCCAACATAGATTTTATTTATTTTCCTTGCTGTTTCATCTATTTCTTGGCATACAAGTCTCCTCAGCAATAGTGCAAAGGATTCAAACTTGCTGTGGCTATATTCTTGCCTGATAAAGCACTTCTCCCACATACAAGTCTCTTCTATTTCTTTTCTGAGTGCAACCAATTTATCACATCTATTCTTCATTCTAGATTCTGCCAGAAACCAAGCACCAAAACTCTGGATCACCCAGCACCCAGTCTGTCCCCGGGTCCCCCATAGGTGGCTTCTGAATCTGTTATAATTGATTTACCATGACCCGTGTGTGCACGAGAGTAGTGCTGGAATTCCTTACGGCATCCTCAGATCTTTTTTGCCACATCCTTTGTCCTGACTCAAAGAGGAAGCCAACCATCTCTCCTCTGGCCTGTGCCACAGATGTCTTCCACATCAATACCATCTGTGATCCCGACGGAAATGATAGTTAAAATTTGTTGCATCTGTTGTTGGACCTATCTTTGTAGTAGGAGTAATGAAATTTGGCTTCCAATCTAATTCATCTTTATGCAGATAGCCCAAAATAACCGGTAATGAAAACACTAAAGGTAGACACAACTGGGAGATACAAAATGAATGTGGGAAAAAGTTAGTTCTTTTTAAATGAAGAAGCATGAGGATTTTGAAAAATATCAATTCCAAAAACTATTTCTGATCTAAGCCAGTAGAAATTAAAATTATGAAAAGATCCCTTTTTTGTCGGTGGATGCGAAACTATGGAAATGAGTATTTGGTAACCTGAAATATGCTCTTTCTAAAATACTATTTTTTACAGTGGAATTGGGAGGTGGCTATTGTTATGGTATCATTTTAATTATTTGTGGACATAAGGGATAAAGAGAGGGAACATAAATGTGATTGCAGTTAAAATATATCTAGAAGAATTAATTAAATGTATTTTCAAAGGAACATAAAATAATAATTCTGTCACTCAAATTTGAAGATGTTTAAGCTACATATAAAATTGGTCATTTTTAAGATTTTCAAATAGTGTATTTTATGTTGAGTAACCAAGATGTCAAGAGTGTTCAAATGGCAAGAAAGTTTAACAGTCTTGCTGTTTTGGTGTTATCAAAAATACATTTTTGCAATTTCTGAGTTATGTTAACATCACAACCTTACAGATAATAAATTTCTAACCCAGAAGAAAATTTAACCATATTTTGCTTAGCTTTGCATACACTTTCCACAGACAAGAACACTTCTCTGGTTTTCTAGTGGTCTCACACATGACTGCTAACAAGCTAGACCACAACCCCACCATCTCCTCGATCTAAGCCCCTGCGGGTCCAACGCCCTACACACAACAGAGTCCAAACAGTTTACCCAGTGAGCCAGAAAACCCTAGGAAAGCTCTCTGAGGATTGGACTCCTCAAAGTACAAATGCATCATCATTGTAACTTTACTAGTGGTGAATATCTATCTATTCTGCCAAAGGGAGAAAATACTTGTTGCTTTCCACAAAAATAAAGAATTTTGCAAAGCAAAGATTGATGAGATAACCAAAGTTCTTTCTGGCTAAGAAGAGGTATAAAGAAGACTGAATAAAACACTCTTAGGGCCTTTTCACATTGAATAATCAAAAGCTCTATCTTGAGAAAAATTCTATCTTGAGGACATTAAATGCTATTCTAAAGAAACATATTTTGAGTTTTACACCACTCTGCGGGTTGCACCAGGTGTCATAATTATAATGCAGGATTAAAATGTCTTTCGAAAAAGTCTACCAGCATGACTTATACAATTCTATGACCATATATGGAAGGGAACATCGCTCTGGGATTAGGAAGCCTAGATTCAAATCCAGATTCCATCATTTCCTAGCTGTACCTGAGGCAACTGCTTTATCTCTTTCCCTGCCTCAGTTTCCTCATATGGAAAAAGAAGTATAATAATACCTACCTTGAGGGACTGTTGTGTGAATAAGAAAGGTAACATATAAAGTTCTTGGAACTGTCCAGGTTCCTAGTAAGTATTCATCAAATATTAAGTCACTATTATTATTATTGTCAATGTGAAATTAGCAGGTCATCAACAACAAATCTCCATGGACTGCGAGCACTTTAGAAGACACTGTGAGATGCTGCCAAAATATATATATGATTCTTTAAGAAGATAATGACGCAGAAGGACCTGGGTGGCTCCATTGGTTAACCATCTGACTTCGGCTCGGGTCACGATCTCACGGTTCCCATTCAGCTCAGAGCCTGGACCCTGTTTCAGATTCTGTGTCTCTGTCTCTGTCTGTCCCTCCCCCATTCACACTCTTTCTGTCTGTCTGTCTCTCTCAAGATAAATAAATAAATATTAAAATTTTAAAAGAAAGAGGGGAGCCTGGGTGGCTCAGTTGGTTAAACCTCCCACTTCGGTTCAGGTCATGATCTCACGGTTTGTGGGTCCGAACCCTGGGTCGGGCTCTGTGCTGACAGCTAGCTCAGAGCCTAGAGCCTGTTTCGGATTCTGTATCTCCCTCTCTCTCTGACCCTCCCCTTCTCACACTGTCTCTCTCTCTCTCTCTCTCTCTCAGAAATAAATAAAAACATTTAAAAAAATTTTTTTTAAACGAAGAATGATGCAGTGGAAGAAAAAGGGAAAATCCATTAAAAATTTTTTTAAAAAGATTATGATGCAGTGGAAGAAAAAGGGAAAATGCAAATATAAGTGATAAACACAAAAATACAAACGATATACTGAAGTCTAAGTAGGTTAAATGGACTAATGTAAAACAAATGTTACAAATGTCAATTATCATAATTACCCTACTACTACCCATTAATGATCAATAAATTAGTAAATTATGGCCATGATAACATTTTTAGTTTTGACACAATTGTTTTCTAAATAGGTGGCTACAAAAACAATTTTAGTAAAAACATAAAGATAACTATTCATTACTTAGCATAAGAAGGAATTCTATCTCAAAATAGCAGCTAGCATAATATATATCTATGAAACACTGGGGGCCATCTCTTTAAAACAGAGATGTCAGCATTGTTAATCTTGTTCTTGGCATTCTAGTCACTGTAATAAGACACAACATGGAAATAAGAGGTATAGCTATTATCATTTGCCAGTGATGTCATGGTCTACTTACATTTTCCAAAGAATAAACTAAAAATTAACATAACTAATAAGAAATTTTACTAATATGGTTGAAGACAACATAAGTATAAAAATTCAGTAACTATCTTAGATAATGCCATCAGAAACAGTAAATATAAGAATAAAAAGATTCTTTTCACAATTGCAATTTAAAGTTAACTTAGAAATAGAACTTACAGGGGCTCCTGGGTGGCTCAGTTGGTTGACTGTCCAACTCTTATTTAAGTTCAGGTCATGGTCTCACAGTTTGAGAGACCTAGCCTGGCATGGGACTCTGCATTGACAGCACAGAGTTTGCTTGGGATCCTCTCTCTTCCTCTCTATCTGCCCTTTCCCCTCTCTCTCTCAAAATAAATAAACATTTAAAAAATAAATAAATAGAACCTAGAAATAACTTAGAAAAGAGTAGGACTTCTGGGGCACCTGGGTGGCTCGGTCGATGAAGTGACCAACTCTTGACTGGGCTCAGGTCATGATCTTGTGGTTCATAAGATCAACCCCACATTGGACTCCAAGCTGAGTGTGGAGCCCGCTTAGGATTCTCTCTCCCTCTCTCTCTCTGCTCGTCTCCCACCCAAGCACGCGTTCCCTCTCTGTCTCTCTCTCTCAAAAATAATAAATAAACATTTTTTTTAAAAAGAGAGAAAAAGAAAAGATTAGCAGTTCTATACACCACCAACCCCACCACTACCAGAGGAAACAAAATGTATAACAAGTTACCAAGAGACAAAAGAAAACTTGAATAAAGATGATATACCATATTCCCAAGTGGGAGAGTGAAGATTATAAAAACATCTACTTCTTATGGGTTGATTTATAATTTTCAGGCAATTATATCAGTGACATTTTTTCAAAGTTGGCAAGGTGATTGTAATATCCTCTAAAAAGATGGCTGTACAATAAGGTCAGATTTCATTTGGATTTCAAAAAATAAGAAAACATGTCTTACACATCTAAGCTTATGGAGTAAAGATCATGCACATACATATGCATAGAAAAAGTCTGAAAGGAAATTACCTTAAAAATGTTTATCTCTAAGTGGTGAGATTATGGATGGATCTCATTTTCTTGTTGTCCTTCTATATTTGCCAAAATCTTTACAATAACTACTTATTGATTTTAGAATCGGGGGAAATAATACATTTTTAAGAGAGAAGAGGAAACAAAGCAATAAATATTTGGGCTTTGGAAACATTGCTGAACTCCAACAAAAATGAAATGCTGAAAAGCCACTTATAAAACTGTAAGCATATACTTATTATTAAATCCTGTGCTGAGACTAGGCAACTACATAGATATCATCTGTTAACTTGTTAATTATTGACAAAATACCATTTAATGCCTAGATTTGGCATTAAAGAAGAACGGTGCTACAGGTGGGTCAAGCCCAGAAATTTTCCAAAAATGAAGATGTCTTTTGAGAAGAGCCAGAAAGGGGAGGGGGCAGGAGAGTTACTTGGACAGAGAAATGAGATGTGAAGTCATTGCCAATTAAACCAAATAGATTTTGTGAATTCTATCCTGGCCCTGGGTCAAGATTACCAAGGCTCCTCACTTGTGGAATTTGATTCCACTTTACAAGGACTGACAGAAGCCTCCTGTGAGCTCAGCACACTATTAGATGCTGTGATGGTCACAAAAACAGAGTGAAAACATGGCCCTTCATCTCCAGGACCTTTCAATCTGGTTGTGGAGCCAAGAGAACACGTGAACAACTCGAAAACAACACAAAAGAATAAACAGATTAAGTGCCCATATGAGAGGTTCAGAGAATTGGTGTAATAGAAGGCCACTGAATGGTAAAATTTAGGGGCCAGAGTAAAAAGGACAATGTTCATGCCCCAGGAGACATGTTGTGACTTGTTAGCTTGTCCCTCTTCCATGTTACACAAGAATCTCAAGTCCTACAAGTGAGCCAGTCTCCAAACTGTAAGTCAGTCCTTAGAAACTTTGCCCGTCTTTTACACAATAGCTTTGTTTCAAATCACATTTTCAAAAAATCATATCAATGCTTAATCATAGCACTTTTCCCTGACAAAACCCTTACTTTTCCTAAATTCATGAGAGGCTGTGATGCCAAGATGTTTTCCACTGAAGTCAATTTATCCAAGCTGTGATAATGTAAGAGACTCAAGAGAAGCCTGTTTTAAACAGTTTTGAATCAGATATAAAAAAAATAAGCAAACAAACAAAACAAAACAAAACAAAAAAACCCAACAGTGTGGGCAATGATCCAGCCAGAGAGCATGCTTTTCACATAGACTACTCTTGAGATCCATGTCAGTATCGGATTGCATCAAAAATCTCACAGGGAATTGGAGTATTCAGTTTTCCTTGATTGGAATTTAGAGGCAAATGCGATTCAGGGTGAGATGTCAAGAACTAAGTCTTTGTTTTTGAAGGGATACGATGACCTTAAAGTGATCAGAGATCACTCCAATGGAGAAGGGTTCAAATTAGACACAGAATTAAGCCTAACACACACAATTGCATTGGCTCCCACAAATAAACATGACACATAGCTGTACAGCTGGTTGACTTAATAAAACCACAATATTATTCATTACAGCAAGTTTTTCATTATGTCATAGGAGAATGAGATCTATAGGAATAGGTGCATTCTTTTTACAAAGAATTGATTTGATCATCTAGGATATTTCTACAGCGTGATGAAGTCAAACTTGGAGTTGGAATTGAAGCATTCCCAAGATGAAAATACTCAGTCTCACATTCTGTCCTTGTGTCAGGCAACAACACTGAACATAAAACACACTCAAAGTGTACTTCAGCTTCTCTGGTAGAATTTCTTTGACACCTGTTAAATTTTAAAGAGCTCTGTGAAAAGCATTTTCTTAACTATTCAACTGGCTCTTGATTCATTTATGTGCATGGAAATGCTCTGAAGGCTTCAAATTGAAAGTACACTACTTAGTAAGATTTTTTCCTCTGGTGTTCATTCTCACTCTTCCTTGATAGGGGCCTACTCATAAGTGGACAGCTTATTTGAAATTCTTGTGGGCCAGAACCATGCAGATCCGATCCTGTTGTCCTGGATTTCATTGTCAATTATTTTGATGAGTAAGATGATTGAACCAAATGTACTTTTATGATAAATCTCATCTGAAAGCCGTGGTAATTTAAGCCCAATTTGAAATAGATAAAACCAAATCTTAAAGCTATGTCTATATAATGGAAACAACCAGATTTCTACCAGCTCTGTTGCTTCAATCACCTTCACCACTGGTGTGAACTGTTGAGTGGACAATTGTGTGTAGACTTATCATGTTGATAAAACCCAAAGGACCAAATCAACCATGCCTCAGGAAAGTTAATGGCCACACAGATACTGAATCCATACCCAACAAACTATAAGTCACATTCTCTACTCTTCTGTGTCATAAAAATTGCTCTCTCCTGAGATGCTTTTCTCTTCTTCACCTGGCTAAGCCCTTTAGAAACCACCCCCTGCAGAATCTCTTCTCTAATTGTGAGGTGCAAAGATCAGGGTCCCCTACACTGTCCTTACCACAATGCACCTTAAGGAAATACTCCCAAAAGAATCAGGTACCTTGAATTCCAATCTCAGGTTGGTCATCTGTCAGTTTTGTGGCCCTATGCAAGCTTCCGTCCTGTGTAGGATAGGGGTAATAGCGGTGCTTGCCTCGTAGTGTGCATGTGAGAATTAAGGAAAGGATATTTACTTAAAGCACAGAGAAGAGCCCAGCACAGAGCAACATTCAATAAAGATTAGTCTATGGATATTCAACTAGATCCACTCTTTTTCTTTTAATAAATGTAAGCTATTTAATGTTATGCAAGCTTTTTTGTTGATATTTTGCATGTTATGTTAATACATTCTTTAGCAATTCATTCAATCTAAATATATCATTTAAATTCACTTGTTAAACTGTTGAAATGGTTTTAGAATGAATGGGACCAATGATTAGTCAGGACAAGCCCATCTCCAATTTTATTGAGGAAATAAATGACAATATAGGCTTTGGGGCGTGGAAAGTAGATTCCCCCCCTCCCCCCACAGGTATACATCAGCTCTATAATCTAAGGTTCCTGGGTCTGGCTATAAATAACTATATAGACTTCATGACCAGAAAGAATATTATTTCTAGACATTCAAGTCTATCCAGTAGGAAAACAATAAAACCGCTAGCCAAGATAAACTATGCTGAAATAACTGTTGAGAAGATTTTGAAAATTATAGACCTGCAGATATTGTTATTTCTCCTTCTCTGCCTATTGTTTTAGTTTTTCTCACAGCCTTTTCTTGTTTGTTTGTTTGTTTTAAATATCAAACAAGAAACAATGATAAAAGAAAATTCCACACCTTTCATCAGACAGCTTTAAGATCCAAGAATCTGAATGTCTTTTCTTTAAAATGGCTGACAAAGTACTAAGTCAAAAAATTTTAAAAGGCAAACATACAAAACACAGATCAATCCTAGTGAGACTGTTAAATTCCAAATACAAAGAGAAAAATCCAAAAATTTTCCAAGAGGGAAAAGAAAAGATTATCTAAAGCAACAAAACTCAATTTGCCATCATATTTTATACCAAGGACTTAGAACGAAAGGATAATTGAGAAATTCTTTTTAAAAGCTAGAAAAAATGATCTCAAACCTAAGATTTTGTAACCAGATAAAATATCAATCCAGTATAAGGGAAAAAAATACAGATATTGTTACACATGCAATGGTATATAAACCTGACCAGTGAGGTGTCTCCTCTGGTTGTAGAATATATAAAATCCAAAAGAGGAATTTAAAACAAAAGAGAATTTTTAAAAAGTACCTGTTAAAAAAGGATAAGAAAGAAAGGAACTAGCACTTATAACTAAGTTTAAATTATTTTTGATAATGTGGCTAAGAAGCTCGATGCAATTATTAAGACATGCCACATGAAATAGAGGAATAGCATTGTAAAAATCAGTAAGTCTAGAAAATTCCAAATGATTTAATCAAAATAACTGAAGTGGGGGAGGAGAGGGAAAAGTGGAAGAATGCTACCAGTCATGTCTTGATGAGAGGGGAGGGAGAAGCTAGAGATTCAGGTTAATTCTCAGTGTTAATTAAAATATACAGGTTTAACTGGGTTTATTAAAGTCGTGTGGTTGGGTAGCCCAGAATTAACGTGGGAAGGTTCTATCTAAAGATGGGACCATGGGAGGTGTGGCTAAGTGGGGGCCATGGCTTCAAACCAACTGCCATAAACAGAGTCTATCAGACTGATAGTGTATATATTCCTTGACCTCGCAGCTCTATTTCTAGGAACTCAGCTATAAATTGTTGAACATGGGCACAAAGATATGTGCATATTTAGCATTGTGTAGCCCAATCCACATGTCCTTCTAAGTGGGACTGGTTTATAAAGTATGCATTTCTTAAGGCAGAGTGTTACATAGCCTTGAAAAAGGCTGAAGTAGAATTATTAACACAGACATGGAAAGATAGATTGCTACATGAAAAATGTACTGAAGATGGTATATGTGATATGACCTCTCAGTTTATGAAACTTGACTACTCAGTGTATGTATTTATGAAATTTATGTTTGTTTGGGGTTTTTTAAAATAATTTTTTTAATGTTTATTCATTTTTTGAAAGACAGAGCATGAGCAGGGTTGGGGGAGGAGTGAACAGAGAGAGAGAGAGGGAGACACGGAATCTGAAGAAGGCTCCAGGCCCTGAGTGCTCAGCACAGCACAGAGCCTGATGCAGGGCTCGAACTCACGAACCATGAGATCATGACCTGAGCTGACGTCGGACACTTAACCAACGGAACCACCCAGGCGCCCCTATGCACATTTATGTTTATAATGCAAAGAAAAAATGTAACAAGCAAAAGTAGAGGAATAGAATTGGAGATGCATAGAAAGAAGGATTTTTAATTTTACTAAAAATAGCCTTTGGTCTGGATATTTTCTATAATAAGTATGTATTACTTTTGTAATCTTATATACAAAACAAGAAAAACATACATATATATATATACATATATATAAATACTTTATTGATGTAAAGTGTTGTATTTTATGGTTTGAAAACTACAAATCCAACCTGTTTTGGAGAGAGTGGAGAGATGGAAATCATATTGTTAGACATATTAGAATGCATATTAGATTTTATGTGACAGCACTAACAGGCAGTAAACCCAGGTATTAGAAGGAAGGAGGGAGGGGGAGGCGGGGAGGAAGGAAGGAAGGGAGGGAGGGAGGAAGGGTAGCTAGCAAGTACCTGAGATGGGCAGATACTGTCTCACTCAACAGAAAACAGCCTCTTTTAAATCATGACATGACTTACATTTGTCAGAGGCACCTATCCTGTGAATGTTGGTATACATCTCTGAATAGATTAAGGGTCTCTTCAGCTAGACTTTTCATGTGGATCCAAGAGCTAAAATCTACCAAAGGGAGAGGGAAGCAGATACATACTGTCAGGGCAGCAATTATTTTACCTTTGGGAACTGAAAATATTTTTACACTTTAGTGTAAACAGTGTGGTTTCTTCACAAAAAAAGTAAGTTTGCAGGCAGACTGCTTCACATTCAGCTCCATAATGCTACACCCACAAAAATGATTTGCTGTGGAAAACATGTGACATGTAAGGCGATGCAAGCCAGTTGTCCTAGAAAAATGACCCAAAGACAACAATAGCCAATATGTTTACTGATCTCTCTCTCCACATTTATGGAACTTCCCTTCTGTGACTAGATACAGGAGATTAAAAAAATAAGAATAAAACAAAAAACAAGGTTGAAAAGGACATCATCGGGCATTCAAGGAGCTGACAGGAGAGTGAAAGCGTCCTCCTAAAATTTGAAAAGTTCTGTAACAGAGGTAAATGAAGAGCATCCTGGCTTGGTATCCAGTTCTAAGCAAGCTGCTTAATCTAGTTGTGCCTCAGTTTCCTCATTCACAAAATAGGAACAAGAACACGACTATTTCTTGACAGTGTTCTGGTGACCCAATGAGAGAACACACAGAAATCCACACACGAAGTAAGCCGTCCGTAAAAGGTAGCTACTATTATTTGGGGAGGCAAGATTAGGATGCTGGACTCAGGCTGCCTGGGTCTGAAACTCTGTTGTGGGAACCTACCAGTTATTACATTGAGTCTTAGGTGTCTCATCCAAAACGGTTGGATGGTAAAAGTAACTGTGTCAGAGTATGCTGTGTAGACTGAATGAGATTAACTATGAGAAGGGCTTAGATTAGAGACTGGCACCATCGGGGTGCCTGGGTGGCTTAGTCGGTTAAGTGTCCGACTTTCGCTTAGGTCATGATCTCGCGGTTCGTGGGTTCAAGCCCCGCGTCGGGCTCTGTGCTGACTGCCAGCTCAGAGCCTGGAGCCTGTTTCAGAGTCTGTCACTCCCTCTCTCTCTGACCCTCCCCTGCTCACACTGTCTCTCTCTCTCCTAGAAATAAATAAAAATATTAAAAAAAAAAAAAAAAAGACTGGCACCTAAGAATTAATGTTAGTCATCATCAATATCAAAATGCTTCAAAAGGAAAAGGAAATAACAATGACCTCTTCCTGAGGGTGACAGAAAATGTTCAGAAGAGGAGGCGGTGGGCACAGGAGGCCTGGTCTTGAATAATTAGCAGGAGTGCTCCAAGCAGGGAGGGTCAGGGAGGACCATGGCAGGCCAAAACAAAACAAAACAAAAAACCAAACAAAACAAAAAAATAGCAAGAGAAAAGGCGTAGAGGATTTGATGATGATGATGGTGATGTTACAGCATGCTCAGAGAAAATGGGTGAAAATGTCCTCTAGGCTCTAAGAAATATGAACTAAGTTCAGTCAGAAATTATGAGCAGGAGAACATCATCATGCATCTGGGGTTATTGAAACACTTCGAGCGGAGCAAGTGCGTGGGGTGTGAGCAAAGGGTAAATAGATCCCCTAGAAAAATAACATCAAAAGGTGGGATGATCTGGCAGAGGCCGCCCCAGAAGAAAGCTTAGAGAGGCAGAGCTGATGACATCGAGAGAGGAAGGGAAAGAGTTTCAATAGGGAGTGACTGGTCAACCGTGTCAAACGTTGCATAAATGTCAAGTTGGGTGACAAGGAAAAGTGAGGCCATTGAACTGGCTGATTGGAAAGGCGCTGGGGAGAACCCGGGTTTAATTGCAGTGTTGGCGGAAGCCAGACTGTAATGGGTTGAGGAATTAATGAGATGTGAAGACACTAAGTATTGACTAAGTATAGACCTCTTTCAAGAAGTTTAGTGATTGGAAAAAAAAAAAAAAGAGAGAGAGAGAGAGAGAAACCGGTCTCATAGAAACTGGATGATGTTAATTCTTAAATGTCCAAGTAAGCAAAAGTCACTTTGGAGGAAAAAGGTTCGACCTTCCCAGGCATCCAAAAAACTATGGGGAGAAAGGAAAGAATAAGAACTGCAGTACTTGGTTTGAATTAAGATTCATAAAAAATAAATAAATAAAAAGAGGGAAGCGGGAAGAGTAAGGACAATCGATTGCTTTTTGTTGAAAGAGGACAAGGCAAGCTTGAAGCACTACATAAGGTTCAGGGTGAAACATAGAACCTATCGGAATAACAAAAAGACTGGGGCGCCTGGGTGGCTCGGTTGGTTGAGCCTCCGACTTCGCATGGTTCATGAGTTCGAGTCCCACGTCGGACTCTGTACTGACAGCTCAGAGCCTGGAACCTGCTTCCAATTCTGTGTCTCCAGCTCACTCTGCCCCTCCCCCACTCACACTCTGTCTCTCTCTCTCTCAAAAATAAATAAACATTAAAACAATAAATAAATTAAAATAAATAAATTAAAAAAGAATAACAAAAAGACAGCTAGGCGTTATGAACAGTGGAATTCTGGAATGAAAGAGAATACTGGATTTTTTTCTGGAATATCTAGAAAAATCTGCCTTGGAATGTGTCAATCAGCTGTTGGATCAGAGGCCATGTCTTTTTTTTTTTTTTGGAAAATATAATCAGATGCTCTGCTCTATGTGGTTCCCAAGTCCCACATCTGTTGAACAAGGGAAGTTTGTTTTAAGTCCCACCAACTCTGAACGTTATGAAATTTAATGATTCTCTCTTTTGCATTTCTTCCCTTCTCACAGGAGCACAACGCTGATGCCCTATCTTCCTAACCATATTTTTAGCCCCAATTTTGTTTTGGTTTCCTTCTTTTGTCTGAAAGGAGTTAGAAAATGTGTTAAAAGATAAGACAGTTTAGGATACTCTGGGTGAGGCCAATTCTTATCCAATCAGAAGGCTTTTATGTGGAAAATACCCCTCAACAGAGCTGAGCCCTACAGGTTTGAAATAAACATGCTCATGAAACATTCTGTAAAGAACTGGTTCTTAAGTGAAGAAATGCCTGCCTACACCCCAGTGCAACCATGAATTCCTTCCCAAAACACTTTCTTGTTGTTACGTAAATACACCCTAAATGGGGCTGTTAGAGGTAATTGCTGATATTCTCCTAACCGAGTTAACTTGAAGAGAATAAAAGGGATGAGAATATTAAGAGGAGATACAGAGAGCAAGGAGGAAGGGCCAGATTACTTGTAACAACCAAATGTCTCTTTTGTAGGCCAGAGACTTTGAGAAATTATTTTTATACCTGGTTTCTATTTCTCTTTCTATTCTGGTTACTTAGTAGACAGATGACTTCTCAGTAGCTTTCTGAGCACTTTTCTGTGCATGTATCTGTGTCACAATACCTTTTGCTTCTCGAAAGT
Organism: Crocuta crocuta; assembly: GCF_008692635.1. Classification (NCBI taxonomy): domain Eukaryota; kingdom Metazoa; phylum Chordata; class Mammalia; order Carnivora; family Hyaenidae; genus Crocuta; species Crocuta crocuta. The sequence continues at coordinate 12,165,227 of NW_027532015.1, forward strand.
AAATGTGGACAGAACTCATATCTAAGACACAGTAACATTTAAATTGTGAAAACGTAATTTTTAGAGATGACGCATTTTATCTTTAGCACATTTTAATCCACTCTCACCATACTCTATTTTGCTAACTTCATAGAAAAAGAATGAAAGACTTGGCTTCTGATCAGCCTCGTAGCAAAGAAGTAGAGGCCTTATCTGGGAACTCACGATCCGGCAAATTACGTGTGACTCCACTGTTTATGCGATGGCAGGCGTGTGCGGAGACCCCACAGGAGACTTGGTGTTTCAGACCAGAGGAGGCAGATGAGCCCTCCAGGGTAAAAAGGGTCTGGCAGGGATCGGGGTGTCTCGGGTGCTCTGTAGACACCTGAGCCACTCCAACATTACCCCACTCCGTGACGGGAGCTCTCTTAAGTTCCCATCATCACCCAGTACTCCTAGAGGGAAAGGCTCCCGGGTATAAGATGGGCTCTCGCTAAACCATTTGAGTTACTCTGTTTTTCACTCCCCTTTTTGAAAAAAAAAATTCACGTTTAACAAGCGCTGCAGGAAAAAGAAAACAACTTGCAGGAGAGCGGTGCTGTAACGCACCATCCTGCAGGATTTTCAATTCTGGCCAAGATTCTGGTGTTTGTTTTGCGTCCGACTTGCCAGGAGACCTTAAACCACCAGCAAAACATCTTGGTGCCTTAGTTTACCTCTCCATGAAATATTTGCCTAGTTCTGGGGTTGTAAAACAAAATGTCCTCAGTGTTGTGAACTTACCATGTTTGCATAATCTATTCCCTAGCATTTAGTCGGCTGAGCTAATCCAGATGGAGACAGGCAGCAAAATCAGAATTCAAATGAACCAGGTGGAAGCGAGTTACTATTATTGTGCTGTGAATGAGGCTGTATCAAACTGAGTTACATTCGCAGAGAACAGCAGCCCGAACCACCTCTGTGAGATGCTGTAGTTTCTGGTGGGAGTTTTTGTTTGTTATTCTTACTGAGTGAATCCTTAACAGAATACACTTGGGAGACCAGAGTGAGACAAAGCAGGTTTGGGCTTTAATTTTTCTTATATTCTGATTAGGGGAAATAGTTTGGATCCAAAAGGATGTCATTGAGCGCAAACACAAACTTGGAGAGGGGCCCATTGGGCATGAGTCTCAGGGGCTATTTATTAATCCGCAACCTTCAATTTGTAAATATGCAGGAGACTGAGTCAGTAGGAAAAAAAAATAATTTTAAACATCTGTGGTATTCTTTCTGTTCCAGATTAATTACACTGCTTGCTTGCTGATGCTGACCAGAATTTTCAATCTTCTGATGCTATGCTCAGAACGTCATAAGTACTTTTCTATGTGCTTATCACTTACGTCCCATGAAACTTTCTCTCTGCCCTGGCCTGTCTTTCATAATTTATTGTAGGTCCTAATTTTGTTCTTTTGCTCAGCTGTGCTAGACTTCTTTTTCCTTTTACGCTGAGCAATATGCAACTCTTTTTCATCAAGTATTTATTATTGCTTTGAAGAGATACCTTGTTAATACACAGTCCCACACACATACACATCATTCAATCAAAATGATGATATAAGTGAAAATCCAAACATGCTGTTTAATCATTTAGAGAGGCTGATAATTATTTTCAATCAGCTAGGATTGCTCTGCTAGTTCAAAGAATTATTAATGAGAGCCAAATTTGTTAATAGATTGCGAGGAGCTCTTTTTTGTGAGTGGAGGAAGGTATCAGGAAGGTCATTCTAGAAGGTGCTATCCAGCCTTTATGTCATATCCTCATAAAGACCATCCTCTCCTGAGTTAACCAAGAGCCCAACTGCTAAAATCCCCATCCTACAACCCGTGAAGACACTTTGCCTGAGCTGAATCACTGGCAGCTCTAAATAGAGGAAAATCGCAAAAGTTTTTGTTTTTGTTTTTCCCTGAAATAACCCAATTTGTAACTGAGAAATGGGCAGGTCTTTGGTGGAAGGAGCGAGGGGCGGGGGGTGGGGGCG
>NW_027532015.1:12167235-12336912 GCF_008692635.1 Crocuta crocuta
ACTGAGAGCAGCTCTTTTGCAAAGTGCAAAGCAGCCATTATGCTCACCTCCACCTCCAATCTACCTTGATGGTTGTTCTCCCTTCTCTTTCCTCTCCCCTGCAACCAATAGCCTGTGTCTTCTCTGGCCCCAAAATGACCAGAGAGCCCCTGTTTAGGGACTCAACCTCCCTTCCTTCACTCTTGACCCTAAGAGCTTCTCCTTAATCCCCAGCGAGCTACCCTGATCTTCCTTTCCTCTTGGCCAAACATTCAAGATCTTGGCCAGCTTAGGTTTCTTTTTAACCCTGCTATGATCTACTCTATTCCCTGGAGTTTTCTCCCTTCAGGCCAAGGTACGCAGGGCTCACTTCTTTCCCCTTTCTAATGATAATCCCGCAGCTCTTTTTATTTTGTGGGTTTTACTGAGAATCACCAAGGAGAAAAGAGAAACAAAAGAACCCACACGGAAGAAATATAACTTATAAGAACTCTTATATAATTGCTTCATTCAATGATCACCATTTACTGATCACTTCCTACATGTTGAGAACTGCCTTCTAGAACCTAATAGTTATTGTTTCTTGGCCATGCTTCTGGGATGATCTTGGAAGCCCCACTGGCCACCTATTTCCCTTGGCAAAGAGTTCACTAACCTCTTCTTCTCTCAACAGGGCATAAAAAAGGGGAGACAGTGCTCTCTCCTTAGGTAAATTTTATTTCTCTACAGCTCTTCAAATGGACAGCATATATCATTGGTCTCCCACCCTATAGATATTAAGATCACAACATAACAGAAGTTAAATTAAATTAAAACACACACAGTAACTCTAATTATAGTGGAATTATTTGACATTGAGACTATTCTGAAGACTTCAGAATATGTCTTCATTTTCTCATACTCATCCCACCTAATCCTCTCCTATTATTGTGTTTTGACTAATGAGGGCTTTCTTCTGGATTCTAATAATTTCACATCTATCTAATGCGGTGCTCATAAACTAGATCTCTGAAAAGGACAAATGTACAAAAAGCCCTGATTTACAGTGTTTGCCAACTTCTGTGATGTAAACATTTCCCCCATGGTCAGGTTCAAGCTACCAATGATTTAGGAGCGAGCTGGCAAGAGTGCTGTCAATACAGTTGGGACCACTTCTGGTACACCACTTACTTTTCCAGTCTTTTCCCTTACTAAATCCCTTGTTCTATGCCTCCTCTCCAAAAGACTGCTTTGGAATTGCCTTTCATCTGCAAAAGCAATATAATAAGCAAAATGTGAATGACTGAATGAAAAAGTCTACGAGTTTTGTTCTCTGCCAATGCCATGGGACTCGTCATGGAGGGCTCCTGGAAGAGTGCCTCAACCCAATGGATGAAATCTATTGTCAGCATTGGCGGGGCCTCTAGGGGAAGGGCACACCCCTCAGTGGTAGGACAAAGGGGACAGGAGAGTGCCAGTGTGGGCACAAGGTAGATAAAACACAGACTCCTGAACCAGGATGCCAAGGTCTGTGACATTGAGCAAGTCACCTGACCTCTCTGTGCCTTAGTTCTTCACCTGAAAAATGAGGAAGCAGTACTGTATTTCATGGAATCTAAGCTGTCATCTATTATAAAACATACCATTATTTTATGTTCCATTAAGAAAATTTAAAATCCTGGGATGCCTTGTGGCTCAATCAGTTAAGCATCTGACTCTGGATTTTGGCTGAGGTCACAATCTTATGGTTCATGAGTTCAAGCCCCATATTAGGATCTGCACTGTCAGTGTGGAGCCTGAGTGGGATTCTCTCTCTCCCTCTCTCTGCCCTTCTCAGTTGTCTCTCTCTCTCTCTCTCTCTCTCTAAGTAAGTAAATAAACTTTAAAAATGTTTTTAAAGAAATTTAAAATCCTGCCAATTAAGCTATGACATGCCATTAAAAGTAAGACACATTCCAGTGTCACATATGCTAAAATGTGAGAGAAAAATAGGTTTTTAGAGTCAATGAATGATGGTAGTCCCTTCCTCACAGTGTTGCTGGAAAGATTAAATGAGCTCATATATGATTAGAACAGGGCCTTGCACATTGTAGGAACTATGATTTTGCAGCTGTAGAATTTGCTACTGTAGTATCATCATTATTGCAAAAACATTAGTGAAAATAAAAAAGATGCAAAATATTTGGCTCAAAGACTAAAACTTCAGATTTTCATTAAGATGACATATGAACTATAGTGGTTCGAAACTAGCACTTTCTGAGCTACTTTTCTTATAACCACATGAGCATCAGAGACAGCTACAGAGATCTAGAAGTGGGAGTGAGAGTGGGGTGAAGGCCAAGTGAGAGACACTCTCAGGTGCCACAGTCAACACTAACCCAAAGCAGCTCCATTTTTATCAGCTGAATGTATTGGAATTGAATGTAAGATTTCATTTTCATTGTATTCCTGTGCTTAAATATATATACAGCAAAACCTTGGTTTGCGAGCATAATTCGTTCCAGAACCATGTTTGGAATCCAAAACACTTCTATATCAAAGCAAATTTCCCCATAAGAAATAATGGAAACTCAGATAATTCATTCCACGGTCTGAAAATCTTCATATAAAAATTATTACTATACTGCAATATAATACAAAATAATAAAGAAAATACAAAATATAAAGAAAAATAAATAACCTGCACTTACCTTTGAAAACCTGGCTGGTGTGAGGAAGACAAGAGAGAGGAGGACTGTTGTGTAGGACGACTTTCACTATCAAGAACAGATGTTGACCACAGTATGGTATTAATAAGCTCTTGTCATATACTGTGTTTAATGTAGCTGGCAATAAGGCAGCAGAGGAAAGAGTCTATATCTGCAGGCAGCCTGACCTAGAGTGAAGCAAAGCGTTCCTAAGCTCACACTTGCCTGGAAAAGCAAAGGATTGTCCCTAGATGCCTTGAAGTGACAAAAAATACACTAGTGCCAGTTGTGGGCACCTTCCAATATTCTGAAAAATCACTGATTTCTGCCAAACACCATGGCCTGAGACCAAGTATCTGAGCATGGGAGATGATCACCCACCATCCCACAGTGAAAGAGAGCTAGAGAGAGAGAGTGAAAGAGAAAACCATTGGGTCAGTTGTGATCATGTGACGTTCAGTGTCATGTACTATTCGTATTGCAAGACATCCTTCATTTATCAAATTAAAAGGTATTAGACATGTTTGCTCTCCTTGCAGAGCACTCGCAGAACAAGTTACTCGCAACCCAAGGCTTTACTGTACAGGTGTGTTGAGCCAGCTTCCAGAACACTTGCCTCGCCCCCACCCCCGGGTAGGTAGCAACCTTGGCAGCTGCACAGGGGTGATCTTCCCCAATCGTAAGCTAAATTCGCACTTAAAGTCATACATCTCTGAGTCCAGAAAGTGCTTCTTCTTGGTCAGCAGGCAGGAGCAGCCCCTTCCCTTCTCTGCAGAGCCTACACTGTCTCTTCGGACAATGCCCTCCATCATACCACGTCCATCACCCCAGGACATTCCTGTCCTGACCGGAGCTGTTTAAATTTTCAAGTCCAGTAAGCAAGGACTGTACCAAGAAATTTAAACATGATAGCAAAGTTTATACCCTAAACGTCTCTCTAGCAGTTTCCTTAGCAACAGCCCTTACTTTTTAGGGCTCACCTTGGCTACACATTGCTTTAGCGTCCATTTGTCAGACTGATTTACAAAACAGCTCCTGTCCCTCTCACCACCAAATATTCTAAGCAGGAGTTGAAGTAGAAAACATAACACATTTTTGAGCAGAGGTTTAAAAAATATATATATGTATGTATGAAAAATAAGTGGAGAAAACAAATTACAAAAGCTGATGTACTGTGATTCCAACTATATAACAAATGTACATAGATACAAAGAACAATATCTGAAAATGAATATAGCCATCTTGAGGTATTGTAAAAGCAGGATATTAAAGAATAATCTTATATTCTTGTTTGATATTGTTAGATTTGTTCTTTATTTAAAATGTCAAAGCACCTCTCATACATTCATTCAACAAACATTTGTTGTACACATAACTGTGTTTACTTTGATTTACTCACCCTTTCCTCATGTTGTCTGCACTTCTCTTATGTCTCCAGGTTTTTAAGTCCTTCCATATCTGTGCCTGCGGTGTATATGCTTAACCTATACCATCAGACTCTTTGATGGCAAAGATTGTCTATTTTTACCCTGTAAACCTTAGCTATTTCCCTCCCATGGATACTATATACTTGAGTTACATAAAACCAATGCAAGGGTCCAAGCTTAGCTAACAACCATATGAATTACAGAAAAAGATCTTCATGCCTTTTCCCAACGAGGGTTGGTGTTCCCTGGGACAATATACAGAAGATCTGAATCACAGGGCCACTGTTTGAAAAGGGATGCCGGTATTTGCTTTGAATAAGAATAATGTATCAATCAAAGTTCAGTTAGAGAAACAAAATTACAATAAATGATGTAGAACAGGGATTTATAATCCCTAAACTTCATCCCAGGGCTAAGCGTTACATGAGAATGGGAGCTGCTGGAAACATGTATGCAAGTGGCTTCTGTGGCTGGCATGTGCAGCAGGTGGCCATGGGCCTGGGTCAGCAGTCAGGAAGGAGAACAAGACAGGAAGTAAGGTAGAGCAATGACAAATTAGAACCTGAGACAATGGACTGGAACCCACGAGGAGAAATTGGAACTCACATCTTTCATCACTTTCAGTGTCAGTGATGAGGTGATCTGCTTGGAAAAGTCAAGGCATTTTACCATGTAGTTGCATGTACATCTGGCTGGAGACTTGCTGGAGGAGCTGCGGCCTTGGGGGGTCCACAAGGTGAGCAAGCAAATCAGCGTAGATCAACATCGACATGAAAGACCTGCCATCGTGCCTGGAGTTCCACACCCACCGCCAGCGTGTAAACAAAGTCTGCTGCTTCACTTTTGCCTTTCTTTGAATGTCTCTTACGCTCAGTACCCCGGAACCCTACGGGAAAGGGACCATAGGAAAGATCATTCCAGTTTAGCGATGGAACAAAGCCACACCATAGACCTCTCCACTTCCCTCCCTCGCACGAGTTTGTAGACACAACTGCTTTAATAACAGTTTAAAACAGTTCTAAATTCAGATTAATCCTAGGCTTTGCACCCAATCTGGCGGCCCTGGAATTTCTACAGGTCTCATTCTCATGCCTAAGTTTAGGAATGGAAAAGTCAACGCAATGGGAGATCCTTATAGAAAAGGAATACAAATAAAGTATTTCAAATTGGGAACTCTTTCAAATCATACTAATGTTCACATATTCTGCTGCATTACAAGTAGCTACAATTTTTCCCCCTTGTCCACAAGAGATACCTTCCGAGACCACCAATGGATGCCTAAGATAACCCTATACATACTATGTGTTCTCTTGTACATCCATACCTATAATAATGTTTAATTTATAAATCAGGAACAGTAAGAGGCTAACAGCAATAATAATAAAACAGAAGGAATATCTCTAAATATTTTATTGTACTGTATTTACTCTTCTTGTGATGATGTGCATGATAAAATGCCTATGTGGCCAGATGAAGTGAGGTGAATGATGTAGGCATTGTGACATAGTATCGGGCAAGTACTGACTTTCTGACAATGTATCAAAAAGAGGATCACCTGCTTCTGGACCAAGATTGACCAAGCAAGAGTAACAGAAACTGTGGGACCACAGAAAGCAAACCAGGGATAAGGGAGAAACTATTCGTACCAGTAATGTACCCAAGAATTTTCCAAATGCCTTAATCTTCCCTGTCCCCTTCCAAAAGAAAAAGAAAAAGAAACACAGAAAATCAGGGGCAGATGCAGCAGGTTGATCTTTGTATGGAAAACCACTCATCCATTTATTACAAAAAGCAGCAACCAAACATTGGCAGAGTACCTAACTCGTTCCTCTCCTGGGCTAGACACCAAACCAACACAGTGTTCTACATGAGGGTGGCTGGAGAGAGGATTGGGACAAGGGTCAGGATCAGTTCTCAATCTGTGTGAACAGACAGCTGCTGTGCAGCAGCCTTGTACCTAAACAAATCTCTGGCCAATGGCCCTGAACCTGAGCATGGCCAGGGGCAGGTGCAGGCAACTGACACAAGGAACATTCTCTCTGAGATAAGATGGCTTCTGCGGAAGCCCCACTCCCAGAGTACATCTGAGACTGTCAGATTAAAAATCACGTTCAAATACTCATCAAAAAGAGCACCTCAACTCAACGCACCTTCATCATCACCGCTATCATCATCATCATTGCCATGACGACTACTACTACCAACATGATCCACAAGTGGAAGGACATTTGTCCTACACAGACATGGAGTTCAGCCAAATATCTCTGTGGGCTAACCCAACCCGTCATAGACCCAGGAAATAGACGCTGAATGACTGGATGAGAGCCAGAAAATTCTCTACTTTTATTTTTTCCACTCGGTAGAATAAGAACACCGTGCCTTGTTGGTAAAGACCGCTGCTGTGCCTCTTCCCTTTCCGAAAGGCAGGCTGGACATCATTATTTTGGAAACATGACATTTTTTACATTCATGAGTTGGGTTGGGTTTTGTTTTGCGGTGGTTGTTTCCCGTATAATGACTTTTCACATACAGCTGACTAACCACCTGTCAAATTAAAAGTCAGGGGCCTCCCATCAGGAATTTTGAGGATTTCTTCTCCCCACCACAGAGGTCTCATCAGGAGTTACCTGTTAGAATCAGCTGGATCACCACAGTGGATCACATGGTTACTATTGCCCCATGGTCCTTTCCACCGTTTCTAAGAGGCCAGGCAGAGCCCCGGGAAGTCTGATTCCACGGACGGGGTATTTAGTTGAAGTCGGTTGAGAAAATGGTGTTATCCCTCCCCCATTTGGACACTTAACATTCATCCCAATAGTTTCTGTCAGGTTTATTTGACTGTATCTGCTTTTATTCTAAAACAGCTAATGAGAGGCCTGAACTTCTGTGGACCATACATTGTCCTATGCAAGTTAATGGGTAATGCCAAATATGTGCCCAATCATGGATCTTTATCAGACAGTAAAGAAATATAATCAGGGTGCCCAGTGTCTCAGTTGGTTGAACATCCAACTTTGCCTCAGGTCATGCTCTTGCTGTTTCTGAGTTTGGGCCCCACGACAGGCTCTCTGCTGGCAGCACAGAGCCCGCTTTGGGATCCTCCGTCCCCTTCTCCCTCTACCCTTCTCCCGCTTGTACTTGCTCTCTCCCTCTCTCTCAAAAATAAATAAACATTTAAAAAATATATATACATATATATAATCAAGTGAAAGCAGCTGTATTGAGACATTCATATAAACTCTAGTCAGCACATTTTGGTTTCTTAGTTATTCCTCCATGGCAAACCAAAGGTATTAAATGTGTGTGTGTTACGTGGTAACAATTCCTCAAGTGCAATTCCAGTCTTTTCAATATTTCACTAACCTATAAGCAGCTGACTTTAAATTCATCTCATTTTTATTAATGACTATGGTGATATACAATATTATGCTCATCAGTATAAAATAGATATATTTACCTCATCAGTATTTTATACATGTATTTATACATTTCACAAAATACAAGTACCCACTTAATAGCATTTCCTGCTATGCTTCACTAGAGAATAAAAATTCTACTTTTGAAAAATTATATTTGTTTATTGGTCCTTTCCTCTAGCCTCACAGTTCTCTGATGACAAAAAAAATTATCCTCAGTAATAAAACATAAATATTCAGAATTTGAAAACACATGACAATGAAGTAATGGTCACATTTGTATTTATTAAATATAATAAAAATGTAATATATGCCATCACTATGAATTTGCTCTACACCAGGAGCTGTGCTAAACACATTATGTCTGTTATCTCTTCTAATCCTCCTAACACTCCTATATGTAAGTGCTCTTGGCATCAGACCCATTTCATGCATGAATAGCCTAAGATATAGGGGAAGAGAAATACTCAAGGCTACCCTGAATGTAAGTGGTACATCTGGGATTTCAGCCACAGTTCTGATTCTAGAGCCTGAACTCTCGGCAACCCAGCTGTGCTAGTGATGAACGAGTGATCTTAACTTATAAGGGTCATGGATCCCTCTGAGATTCTGATTAAAATTATGAAAACTCTCCTCAGAAAAACACATCTCTGGGATGCCTGGGTGGCTCAGTCGGTTAAGTGTCTGACTTTGGCTCAGGTCATGATCTCACGGTTCATGGGTTCGAGCCCCACGTTGGGCTCTGTGCTGACAGCTAGCTCAGAGACTGGAGCCTGCTTCCGATTCTGTGTCTCCCTCTCTCTCTGACCCTCCCCTGCTCATGCTGTCTGTCTCTCTCTCAGAAATAAATAAAACATTAAAAAACAACAACACACATCTCTTTCTCTCTCTCCCTCCCTCCCTCTCTCTCTCTCTCTCACACACACACACACACACACACACACACACACACACACACACACCCTTTCACTACATACCATTTCAGAGGGTTTCTAGACCTCCTTGAAGACCATCCAAAGTTTCCTTGGAGCCCATAAGCCCCAAATTGTAGAACTCAAATTTAAATATTTCCTTAAGGGTCAGCATGTGGGGAAACTGGGTTGTTGTCTAAGGAGCCGTGCAGTGCAGATGAAAATGTTACATGAGTGTGGAGAAAGAGTGACCTGGACACTCAGACACCCCACCAATGGCCAGAGCAGTGAGTGAGAATTAAGGAGTCCTGCCTTAAGGGTGTCTGTGTCAGGTTCTTCTAGGTGCCAAAAGGAAATGAGGAAGAGATGGCTGTCGTAAGGATACACACCACAGAAATAAGAACAGGAACTATGGTAGGACCAGACCTTTCTAAGCATAAAATTGGGCTCGAAGATTGTGCGGGTCCCAGACACACATCCAGATCCCAGCAGCAGGAACGTGTGGGTTTCCCCCTCTCCACGGTCTTTCTCTCCTTGTTCACTCTTTTCTCTTCCTAGCCACTTGTTCTTTACTCCAGATCACTTACCTCATCCTTCAGAAACTTTCATGTGTAAGTGTAATGTCTTAATTTTGGCAGGCTCCAGTTTCTGCTTCCTCCTAACTTCAGGTCACCTTGACACCTCACAGTTCTGACTTGACCTCAGAGCTTCTTTCTTGTGTCTTTTTCAGGCCCTGTTTCCACCACTGGAATGAATAGGGCTGGCTGCCCCAATCTTCCAGTCTTTCCCAGTTCAAGAGCCTGACTGCAGCTCATGTTTTTTGCATGAAGTCATGCCACAGGTTGTTAACCAGCCTTAAATTAGGCTGTGATTGTGACACATGCCACCTTAATCCAGTCAGCAGCAGCTGGTGGCAGAAAGGGTAGGACTCCTCTTATGGGACCAGATACATCCTTGCCAGGCATGCTTTCCTCATTAGAAGGTGTGGGGTGGAGAATTTCCTGTAGACATCCAGTGCTAAACTATAGGGCAGACTCTCAGGATAGGTTGCTGTGGGAGACACCAATATAACTTCCCACATTTCAAACTGGGTCCATCTACTATTGGGTCCTACACACCACTAGGTGGGTGGGATAGGAGTCTGTGCTCCTGATACAAGGCCGGGGACTAGGGGAAAACATCTGTATCTGACACCAGCCAGGTGTGCCCGTCAGTTGAGCGCCGTCCAGGATACCTGCGTCAAGAGATTTTTGTGTCACGCTTCAGGACACATCATACCTCTCAATATTTTCACTGGTTGCTCACTGAGCTTTTTAAGGAGGTAGCAGCTTAAAGGACACCATGACACATGCAGTACAATAGAGTTACAGAGTTAGAATTCTAAGCATCCTCTGATCTACCCACGTAATCTGTAAAGAGGGAGGCTGAGCCTGAGTGGAGCTACGTGCTAGGAGAGAAGCACCCAGAGAGGTGGTGGCAGGGTCCCCATTCCAGCCCACTTCTCCCTTTATCTTACCTGTCCTGTCAGTCACATTGGCTCTTCATCCCCTCGCTGTCATTGAGCACTACCATTCTGCAGCAAAATAGAAAAATAGAAAAGCCTGTAAAACATCTCCTGCTATAAAGATTCCATTCCAAGTTGTGTATATCTATAGAGTCCCTGTGAACATAAATATATGATTTATTGGAAATAATCCTAGATTAGAAGACTCGCTCCGTCACTCAGACACAAGAGTTAACCTCTATTTCTTCTTCTGAGATATGGCTATTCATTATGCACTCATCATTTATCTAAAAAACATTAACTGGATGTCTGCTATATTTCAGGCTCTGAGTATAAAATCACGTAGAACAATTGTTTTGTTCCTCAAAGAGCTTTACGCTCCAGCAAGGGAGTGTAAGAGACCCGCTACACCCAAGGGATTATGAAGGCAAAGGAGGAACGGGCAACCATCTCATGGCTGGAAAAGGGGTCAAGAAAAGCTTGCCAGATGGATATTTGAAATATGAAGGCAGAGGAAGTTATTGGAAGTTAACAGTGGGAAGTTAGCCAAGAAGGGCAGGGAGCTGGACAGGCAGAGGAGGGAGAGCATAGCACATCGGGGGAAGGCACGCAGCATGACTAAGAGCTCAAGGGGAAGTTAGGATGGGAATGACAAGAGAGGAGGCTGGCCAGTAAGTAGGGGCCCCATGACAAAGAACCTCCCATGCCATCCTCTCTGTTTACCTGTTGGCCATGAGTTATACTGCCAGATTTTTATTTTACAACAGTTATTGTAACAGCTATATGGAGAATGTGTATCAAGAGCTGAAGCCTGGAAGAATGGAAACAAGTTAGGAGCCTGTTGCCATCATTTAGAAGAGTGATGATGGTGTCCTGGCTTATGACAGTGGCAATGGAACCAGAGAGAAGTGGACAAGTTCTTGGGATTTTTAGAAGATATCTTTTAAAGCGCCTAGAGATTGATTGCATGTCAAGGGGAAGCAAGGACTGTGTGCAGCAGGAGGGGGAGTGTGTGGGAAGGGAAGAAGGAACAAGAGAAGGGCATGTTGACTTGCGTGGGGGGATGGGCACTAGGAGGTTCCATTTGGGACATTTGACAAGGTTTTGATGAAGTAGTCAAGCATAACGTTCCTGTGGAAAACTGGCCATGAGATCCAGAGTTCAGCAGAGAGGTTGGCTGAAAATATAACCTCAGAATATACAGGTAAGTAGTACTCAAAACAAAGAGGAAGGAGGGCTATCAGAGTTTCCCCAGAAGCTTTTTCCAGCTGCGCGCACCATCCCCTTGAAGTTCTCCAATGCCTTCCCTTCCCAGCCCTCCCCTGGGCTCTCCACTCCAGTTCCTGAGCATGTCAACCATGAGTTAAGTAAATCATTAGTGTATACAGCGAAGGAAAAGACAACAGGAGAAGAACTCTTAAGAGACCCTGACATTTAAGGGATGGGTTAAAGGAAAAGAGCAGTGATCGATCCCAAGAAGCATCTAGGGAGATGGACAGAGCAAAATTTCATAGAAGCCGGGAGAGGAGAGGATGTCACAAAGAAAGGTGTGGCTAGTCGTGTCAAACGTGGTAGAGAGGTAATGTGAAATCGACTCCAAAGTGTTCATGCTTTCTGCAGGGCCTCACAGAGCTGCGACAAGTACCACATAAGCGTATGTATACGAAGGTGCTTTCTAAAATATAAAGTTGTACACAACAGTATACACAAGACCTAACACTGGGCTCAATCCAACAGCCCTGGGATCATGACCTGAGCCAAAACCAAGAGATGGACACTCAACAGATTGAGCTCCCCACTGGCGCCCCAACATAAACAGTTATTATTGTAACTTAAGGCTCAATTCAGTTCCCACTGACTCCAGGAGTCCCTCCCTAGACCCTGCAGGCCATCTTCCCCAAGTCCCCTCAACACCAACTGGTCTATACCCAGGTTAGTTGGCCTGCACTCACCACTAGAACCCAGCCTATAGGAGACAGAAGGAATGGATGGTTAGGAAGGCAGTCACTCATTCCATGATTCTCTTCAACACAGAAAAGATCCAGGTTCTAACTGCTTTCTTTAAAAATAAAATTTAGGAGCTCCTGGGTGTCTCAGTCGGTTGAGCCTCTGTCTCTTGATTTCAGCCCAGGTCATGATCTCAGGGTTCCTGGGATCCAGTTCTGAGTCTGGCTCCACACTGACAGCACAGAGCCTGCTTAGGTTTTCTCTCCCTCTCTCTTTGCCACTCCCCTGAATGCACTCACATGTTCTCTGGCTCTCTCTCAAAATAAATAAAAATAAAAATAGAAGCTAATATGCTTATTTCTTTTTCCTTGCATATCCTTGTTTCTGTTTTATTTTATGCCTTCACAGTTTAGAAAAAAGTTAATCAGCTCCTTATAGTTATCAAAAAGTACATTAAAAATTATTTCCTATAGAAAAAAATTATTTCCTACAGAAAGAAAATATACATAAAAAATATTTCCTCTCTGATAACTCCTTTCTACTGAGTGCCTTGTATCTCTCCAGAGCCCATGTTTGTTGTCTGAGTTCTAGCAGGCTCATATCCAAATCAATCGGAACTAATTTTGCAAGTACAATGTTTGGAGAACTCACCCTAAGTGCTTTCCTAAATCCTAAACATTTAACATCTGCTTGACTGGACTCAGTTCCTAGTCTTTTTAGTCTACTTAAATCCACCAATTTGACTTGTCATAATTTATCATTTCAAAATCTATATTATTTATTGCCCCTGATTACATTATCACAGGTGTTCTGTACTATTTATGTTTCTCTGAGTTTTCCTTATATTCTCTTGTGGAATCATCATACCCAATCTACCAGGGGGTCATTAATACTCTTCCTCCAGATTCTGCAAACTTGTTTCTGAATCTCCCTCCTAGCTCTCATGTGCATTTCTAAGGATGATAAACTCAAGAAGTTTATCTTCTAGACTTGCAGATTTTCAGGACATTTACATTTCAGAGACCTACTTTTTTATGAGCACATATTTTTACAAGGTGTTTCTACCAAACATCTCTTCTTTATTCTCCGGTGCCTATGCAGTTTTTCCAAGGCTGAAGATAAGCTTCCCCATACTCAGAGCAGGTACCCCTCCCCCACAGTGCTCCTGGGGTGCAAGCTCTCTGCTGAAGCCTACCTTCCTCTTCCTCCTTTCACACCCAGCAGGGAGTAGGGAGGAGAACAGCCCCACCCTGCAACCTTTGGTCCGAGCCATCTATTGCTCTCAGCCTTACCACCCACCCCTTCCAACCTCAGGATAATAGCAGATAAGGAAGGAGGAGTTGGCGGTTGCCTAGCAAGTTTCATAGTAACATGAACAAGTTTAGGAGACGTTCATGGGCTTCTGTGTCCACCCTGCACCCCACAAAGATGGAACAGATTTCTCTGTCTTCCTGCAGACCTGGAGTTCAAGGCAGAGGAAAGATCAAAACGGCAGAGCCGCACACGCCTTGCCCAGATGATATATAGATGCCTGTAACTGCACTCCCACCCCAGCTTGGGATTTGTTAAATACCAAAAGCGTGAGGCATTCATATAGGTAGAGAGATTGATACCCATCAGAAGTTTCAGGAGCAGGCAGCTTAGGTTCGACCCTCTTCCATGTTAGGTATTTATTCGTGCCCATGACTTCTGAATTCCCTTGATGCCGCACTCACAGGAGAGAGAAGCTTACTTACCAGGGTTGGATCAAGAATTTTATCAGGAGCAAAGGGTTAATATAGACATGGACATTGGGGAAATTACTGTCAACCATGGGGCCAAACTAATTTGTACCTAAAACATTATAATTTGAATCCTAAAACAACAGCTCGTACTTAGAGAAAATACTTGCGGCTCACCCTCCCACATCGCTGCCAAAGGGTTTCAGTCCCTCCAGCTGATGCGTTCTTCTCTAGCAAACCTCTTCAACACCCTTGTCCTTGGTCAACAGTGGAAATAAAAACTCTTGAGCTGCTTCACTTCTTTTAGTCTAGAAAAACTTCTTTTAGTTTAGAAAACAAAGAAAAAGAACAACTTGGAAAGGCCAGCAGGGAAAATTTTGGTATGCAAGTAAGATAAGATATGCAACATCCTTAAGCCTCATTTTGGATATTTATAAAGTGGAAACAATTATATTTGACTGTTATACTATCTTGTAGTGAGGACTGAATGACATACCTAATGCAAAGCACAAAGCATCTTGCCTAGAAAGAGCTCAATAAACACGAGCTGTAATTTTGTCTGTATGGATATACGTTATTTTTCTTTAAGATGCATTGCTTTGCCAGGAAAAACACCAACAAGATCACCCTAAGCTCAGTAGATAAACAGCCGAGTTTCCAATGCACCGACGTTCCTTCATACTATGAATTAGATCATTAGTCTGTGTCTTAAGTGTAAGCGTAGGTCCCCTGTGTGATGCTTGAGTATCTTCTAGGTCGGAACCCCGATTCCACCTATGTCTCTGGGTTCTTCAGCTCTCTCAGGCTTTCTGCTGTACCCCAGACCCCCTCCCCTCATCTGTGGCTGGTACCCAAGCATCCATAATGGGTAAACAATTTATTTGTGCCTGAATCTTATCAGAAGGCATTCTATCAACCCAAGGGAAAGAGCCCATCTGTCAGAGGCACTCTGACTGTGGAAAATTACTGATCCACACTGAACTATATAAAAATCCATTCGTAAAAATCCCAAGAAGAGCAAACACTTCACCTGGCAAGTTGTCCAGCAGGGTCCTTGGCTGTCAAGAGCAACCACCCTCGCTAGGCACCAACCAAAAGGCCGGCCCTGAGCGGTGACAAATCTGGAATTCTCTGGCAGATGCCTTTCCAGGGCCTCCTGCACAAAGGAGACCCTTCTTCCTCACTCAGCACTGACTCTGAACACACCGAGAATTAGTTTTGGCTGTAAGGGAAAAGCCAATGTGGAAAATATAATCTGATGGACAGGATTTGAAATGAAAGGCACAATAAGGCCCAAGCTTCCCAGGCCTAAACTCTTACAGGGGCAGAAGTGTAAACACTTTTTGGAAGCTGAGACCGGGACACAATATGATACCACAGCAAAAACTCAAAAGTAGCAAGGGGTTCAAACACGGGAAGACTAACTCCAATGTTCACACTGTGAATCACCGGGCTCTAAATAGAGAGGAAACGGTGTATCAGCCAGCACTGACCTTGCCATGCCGGAGCTGAAAAACTCTCCCACTGCCTGCAGCGCTCTCTCACAAAAAGATGACTAAGACAAGTCCTGGCTTTTGAGGTGTTTGTACCTGGTGGGGGGAAGCTGGCAGGTAACTAAAATATAAGCCTTCCTCTGGAAAGGGCCAAACGCTGAATAAAAGCAAAAAGCAGCAGGAGTGGTAACTCTAATCACCAAGGGGGCGTGAGGGTCTACCCAGAAGAAGGGTCAGCCCAACAGGGTCTTGGAGAGATAGCAGGATTTGGAGGGAGGAGAGCTCTCTAGGCTGAGGCAGCAGCAGGAACAGAGGCAGCTCAGAGGGGGAAGGACAGGGTGTGGCAAGGAACTGGGCTCAGTCTGGCTGCAGCAGCAGCCCAGCCAGTGGGGGTGGGGGGTTGGGAATGGCCCGAACCTCCAGGAAGATTGGCCTTGACTCCCTGGGCCTTTGGAACATTTTAGATCTGCCTTTCAAAGGAAAGGCTCTGCCTCTGGTGTATTGGAAAGAATTCATTGAATTGGAAGAGAGTTGAAATGTGGATCTTTATATGTTGTTGTTTCATTTCTCTGCTATTTGAAAAAATAATCACATGTGCAAATTGACAATTGTCATTACATCCAGCAAGTACCTGTTCTTGAACATAGATTTACTCTCCATAGCAGCGATTCTAAACTGTAGGGGATCCCCGAACCCCTGCTGGTCTCATTCCACCTGACTTAGGGGATAAGGGCGGCACCTCTGATAACCCTACAGAGTCCCCCACCTCGAGTCCAGATGGCTCACGCTCTCTGTTGTATCCAGCTAACTGAGCGTGGAGTAGAGAATGACCCTCCGATGTGATGGGTAAAGGTGGGGGGGATGAAGATGATACAAACAGAAATCCTTCTACTGCTTTGTAGGCCCTATTAGACGAGATCAGCTTTCCTCTAGACATTTCCTGTCTCCTGTGCTCATGGCCCACAGAAGGCTTAACCTTCACTGCAAAGGGGTCATTATTACCACTGCAAGTGTACAAGTTCCCCACAATCATGTATGATTTTGTTTCTGCTTGCTTTTTGTTTGATTTACTGTGTTTCCTCAGTGAATTCCAGATGCAAATAGAATTTAAGGAATAATTCTAAAGGGATGTTATTAAGAACTTAGCTTTTTACATATATCATAAAAACTCACAATCCCATGCCTTGTTGCTAAAATGGAAACCTTTGATGACAATTTAAATATGAAATATCCAGCAGAGACAAACCATGATTATTTATAAAAACCTCTATCAAGAAATTATTGACTTCTTCAGGCAATTTCCACTTTGCTTGTGATTTAAGTCCTAAGAGTATATATGCATCTAGTTACTTACACAAAGTTAATGAGGATGTTTCTCATTATGTTTCTGATGGTACAGCAAGTAGAATCAGACTCTTGTCTTACTTTTGTTTATTATTTGTAAGCTTTCCTCACCTCAGTTTTACTTCTTTTGCAGCGTTGTTTTTCATTTCACACGGGAGGCAGCATGTAGAGTGCTCAGTGTGGTTTGGGAATGTTCTTTATGTTCTCTAATGCTAGAGACCTTGTTCTGGACCAGGTGCCAACCGCTCACATTACAAGAATAAGGGACGAATTTGTAACTGTCTCCAGGAGAAGCTCTTGTCTGGCACTACCAAGCCTCATCCTCTTTACCTAAATCAAAGAGGTAGGATCTCGGTGGGACCTATTATACTTTCTCAAAGTGCCCCTAGTCATCAAACTGCATCCTTCTTTCCTCAGTGTGGAAGTCACTGTGCTCTTCCCAGCCATCAAACTAAGAAAGAAGCAATTGACTATAGATTGTGTCATTGGCCAGAAACCCGCTCTATGGTGGTGATTGTAAAGAAAGTTCTGGCACAGCATTTCAAACTGAAGAGAGATTTATAAGAGAAGAAGCAGGAGAGTATCAGTTATTTTTACAGCACACTTTCAAGTTAGATGAGTATAGCTTGTCTGGTCTTTAATTCCCAAACCAATGGATTTTAAAGAGCAAACAGTCACATTGCAATGCTGACACAGCCCATCACTGGTGTCATCTTCAGCTACCAGTTTAGATGGACATGTCTTGGAATCAACACAGTGGTAAAGAGAATACATTTCCTGCCAACCACATGTGGAGAGCTGATACCTCCTCGATGCACCCTCAACTGTTCATACTGTGTAAAATCCTAATGGAGAAATAAACCTGTCATATAAAAACTTCATTCCCAAGAAGGCTTTATTATCCAACAAAGGGAAAAGGGTGGAAAAAGGAGATGAAAACTAACATTTTTCCAGGCATTTTTACCTAAATGCCAGGCATTTTCTCCGTTATCTCTTTTAATCCCCCTTCCCCCAAAAAACAAACTTGTAAATAGCACTTCCTCCTTTTCGCAGAAAAAGAAACTAAGCTTCAGAGACAGAGATAACCCAAAGAAGTCAAAGTCACACGACTCCTAAAATGTCCTGTCAGGTTGCAAATCTATCATTCCTTTATATCAAAGTCCATGTTCCTTTCAAGGAGCCACACTGCCTAATTTTAACTTGTTGTAATTAATTTAGCATTGGGTATATATTCTGAAAAAGAGAAAAGGGTGGTGAAGACATGAAGTTAGAAATCCCCCAGTTTTTCACATTACTAGTAAGAGCAGTATTCTAGATGACTGAGGATGGGCTACTAAACAAAAGCCATTGATAGCTGGCGTTCAAGAACAATATATAATCATCGTTTTGCAATAGCAACAGAAGTAAATTCACTTTCCTTAATATGTTCTGGTTGTAGTAACACTGAAATTAGACTGTGGGTGTTGAGCATGTAGCAACTAATGAAAAGGCACCCAAGAACTTTTATATAAGGATCAATCTGAGGACAAAGGCTTTGCCACAGATTCCTATGGTAGGAGAAAAATGCTCCCTGCAAGGTTGAGAACAGGGGAGGGGGAGATGGGGGACAAAGGAATTCAGAAATAAAATGTTCACCTTTACAGCTTGTCAAATTATGTAATCATACGTGCGTGTGATTTCCATTTGTCCTCAAAAGAAGACTTACCTAGATTGCACCCAAGGGTGTAGCCCATTTCCAGAAGATCAATGGATATTGAATCCCAGAAAAGAGGCAACAAGAGTTTAGAGGGCAGTATGCTAATCTTCACCAGTATCATTAGAGTCTAGGAAAGAACAGAAAAAGATTTTGCATTTGACCAGTTTTATGCTGTGGGAAAAAAAATATCCCTCCGCCATCATGAGCAGGGCGGGTCACTAGCTGTCTAAGGAAATCTTATGGTCTCTAAGGATAGCCCTGTTATCAGGACCCACAGTGGTGACCATCAGGCACACATGGAAGTAAATTTCTTTTTAACCGTCGTTTTCCTAGAAATGGCAAATATTCTGTCACGTGTGTATCTACTTAAAGTAATCGCCATATTAAATGTCCCCAATGAATGGCCTGGTTTGTTCAACGTATTTGTTTGAAATCCACTGTTTGAAATTGCTAACACTTCACACACACACACACACACACACACACACGGGCAAAAATGTTTACTACAAAAATCCACGGAAGAATACTGAGAAAAAGGCAAGACCTCAAGCTTAGCAGAGATTCTTTTAACCTAGGTGACCTAATCTGTAAAATGGGATAATAATACCCTCTTCTGCCCACCTCACAGAAGTATTGAAAGGATATTTTAGAAAATGTGACAGTGAGCAACACAAGGCATTTTAACATTACTCAGCTCAGAAAATTGGCATAACATAGTACGGAATTAGTCTCAAGCATTAGTCATGCCAATAGTGAAAAAAAACTAAATAAGAAATTGCAATAAGGAAAAAAATACTTAGTGGTATACTGAGTGTTGGAGCTAGAAGAAAAGCAAAGGTGGAAGATGAGATAATGGCACCTTCCCCTTTTCTGTTTTTTCTTTTTATCCACTTGACCCCATTACCTTCTAACATGTGTATCTTCGTTAGTACCTTTACTGTGGGTAGTCGGCCCCCTTCCCCTCCCCCCAAGGCTGTGTGCTCCCGAAGGCAGGAACGTTAGGCAGTTGGTTCATTGATGTGTCCTCAGCATCTAGCACAGAACCCGGAGCATGATGACTCAGCAAATATTCTTCAACAAATGAAATGTATAATGTGATAGTGAAGCAAGGCCCTCGGTGCACCTTCATGAAAGACCAATGGAAAGTACTTCTTTGGGCCAGTTCCGTAACAAACATTCCTAGGAAAACCTGATGGCTGCTTTCTTTCAGACAGGACTTTGTGGTGGCAGAGAAATTTGAGATTGTTCTGGACGTGGCTAAGATCTTCAGGAGCTGGGATTTTGCTTTCTGAATGTTGCCACACCGTATTTTGGTGTCAGCCTTTGGAGTGAGGACACCCCAGTCACCCCTTGTTCATGCCACCTGCTTCTCCACCAGCTCACCAGCACCCCCTCTTTGCTCCTTAACACCAAGGACTTCCAACTCCCCCATGAGTCTTCTCTTCCTTCCTCCGGGGCCTGTGGAAGCATTTTCCGGAGCCGGCTCCCACCTACTTTTCCTAGAACTGTTGTCTTTTATCTGCAGACACTGACCTGGAGGGCAGGGAGCAGGTTGCCCCTCCCCGACCTCCAGACTCCACCCGGCGGAGAAGGAGCTCCGCCCACCTCTTCCCTCCCCTGCTGGAAGAAGAGTGGTGGGCACCCCTCCAGGTGGGGGCGGGGGGGATGCAGCCCTGCTGAAGTCTGTGTTTCAAAGCTCTGATCCTCACCAACTTTTCTGATTTAACTCATTGAGGGTTAGAGCTATACGAGAACTTAGAAATCAAATTCAACTCCCTCAGCTTGGAAACAAAGAAAACTGAAGCCCACAGAGGGAAGATTGACCTGCCTAAGGTCATACAACCAGCAAGTCAGAGGCAGAGAAGCCTTTCCCACCTCAGTCATTCCTTTCTGTAAGGAAAGGAACGTCTGCGGAAAGTCAGACACTTCCTGAGACTGAACACCAGCAGTATTGTAAGAGCCGCAGCAGAAGAATGCATACATTTGTAGGAATGAATCGGATTTTCATAATTTTTGAAATGCCTATATCCAAATAAATCCAGTAGTGGTAGTTACTTGATCTATTTCAAAAAAAAAATACTCTTTTTTTTTCCAAAGGCTTTCCCAGCCAGTTGCTTTAAATAACCCGTTCTCTCTAATGTATGTGAAATATGGTTTTCATTCACACACTTTGCTGCTATAATCTCAATGCACAATGTAGTCTTGTAAAGTGTGATTAAACTCAAACTTTCTTGGTATAATCATTATAACAAATGAGTCTCTACTTCAAGAGATGGGACTAAGTTTTCCAAAATTCTCATTTTGGGTTAATAAAGTTAGGTTTCCGTGGGAGGAGTATAGATGAAATAAAGTCAGTAAACAACTCCAAACAAATATTTTTCCAAAAATAGGTTAATAAGTTCGTGTCATTGAGGGGTTGCTTCTAAAGTGTGAATTGGCAGATTAAAAAGAACCAAAAAATAAGACCAGTCAGACCACGGTATTCTAGAGTTGAAAGGCCTCGAAGACATATTATCTCGTCCAACCATTCAAAGTGTGGATAAGAAAACAAAAGCCCAGAGCAGGGACTGTCTGGCCCGAGGTCAGTGGGGTCTGCTGCTCCCCAGTTGGGTTCTTACCTTATCATAGTTTTCACACTGGGTGGAAAAAGAAGGAATAGGGGAAGACCAGAGAGGAACATGGAATTTTCAGGAAATGTCATGAGTTCCACCCAACCAATTGGGAAGCTCTCAAAGTGTTTTTGTCAATTCTATTTAGTTCTGGCAGAAGAGAATAAATGGATCTTTCAGATTCACTGGGAAAAAAGTGTAAGCAAAGGCTGGGTAAGCAAGCAGGCTTCATTGGATAACAACTTATTTCCAGGGACCAAGACCAGTCTGCACCTGGATAGGGAGAGATTGTCCCTGGGAAGGAGTTCAACATTTGCCCAAGTCCCTACCAGAGCCCTGAAGTGCATTCCTAAGAAACGTGCCTCTAATTCAGGGTTCTAAACCAGAAGACTTTGGGCAATGTGTGAAGACATTTTTGATTGTCACAACTCTGGAGAGGGGTGTTACCGGCATCTAGCTCACAGAGGCTAGGGGTGCTGCAAAGCATCCTATAATACGCAGGATAGCCCTCTCCTCTACAGAGAAGCACCCACCTCGAATGCCAATATTTCCAGGGCTGAGGAGGCTTGCCCTAAGGGCTACCATCAGCTTTCTGCTCAGACCTGGTATTACTTTCTTGAAACCCAAGAAATGGAGTAACAATTGTCTAAACTCCTCTCTCTTTGGATCTTTAGATTTTTAGCCCCCTCCTCCAAAAACTCCAGATGAAGAGGAGGCAAGCAGAACAGGAAACAGCAATTTCAATAAAAATACTTAGTACTGAAAATATATGCGTAGGAAAGACTATTTTCCACGCACTTATATTTTCCTTGCTCTTTGTTGTCGTTCCACCATCCTTAGTAAATTTGTTTTCATTTTAAGTGTTACAAGCACTTATTATGTATTCCAGGCAGGGCTCCCAAGCTGTGACAATTTAAATGAGGGAGATTTTTTTATAGGAAAAAAATGATAAAAATATAAATGGTTTGTTGAAACACTGAAGAAAAGCTTACCTCAGAGAGCAAAATGCTTTTTTATATGTAGTCTTTATATTAATCCAAAATGAAAGTGTCCTTCACTTCAAAAAGGGTAAGACGTGGCAGGTCTAAGATATAAAAGGGCAAGGATATGTCCCTTCCACATTTAGAACTGCACAGCTCCTGAAAAGACTTTGAAATAAATAGTACATAAGAAGCTATGAATAATTTTTTAAATGGCTTAAATCTTTTCTTTACTGTTTTTATTTATTTTTGACAGCAAGGGAGACAGGGCATGTGTAGGCAAAAGGCAGAGAGAGAGGGAGACACAGAATCCAAAGCAGGCTCCAGGATCTGAGCTGTCAACACAGAGCCAGACGTGAGGCTTGAACTCACAAACTGTGAGATCATGACCTGAGCCGAAGTTGGACAATCAACCGACTGAGCCACCCAGGCGCCCCCCAAATAGCTTAAATCTTGCACATGTTCAACTCAAAGGAATAGAGGAGCTCCCAATGGCACAATGAAAGAGCAGAAGGGACCCTGGGTGAAGGATATGAAAACTTGGGTTCGAGTCTAGGGTCATTAGTGTTCACCTTGGCCTTGAGCAAATAATACTTTTTACATGTTAATTTATTCTACAATTAAAAGAATAATAGTAACAACAACAACACAAATAATAATTGCTTCACAGGCCTCATAAGGTTGTTGTGAGGCTCACAGTGCATCTAAATGTAAATGCCAGCATGTAGCTTACCTACTATTTACCACATAGCACCCGGGCCAGGGACCCGTTCATCACAATGAGGTGTGGCCACTGTTGGCAAGCTTCTAAGGCAGGATCACGCCCAGAGCCATGACAAAGGAGAGCTTTTGATGGATTACTTATTGCATGCTTTAAACTTTCCCTTTTTAGTTAAAAAAATTCTATAAGATGAGGAATTATTGGAGTAGGATGAATATGGCCTAAATAAATATCTTTACAGACAAAAGCACCTGGCAAGGTGTCATGCCCCTGAAACCAC
The DNA here is from genome assembly GCF_008692635.1 of Crocuta crocuta. Taxonomy (NCBI): domain Eukaryota; kingdom Metazoa; phylum Chordata; class Mammalia; order Carnivora; family Hyaenidae; genus Crocuta; species Crocuta crocuta. The sequence continues at coordinate 12,189,930 of NW_027532015.1, forward strand.
AGTCTACCAAAGAGAAAAATTTGCTTCCTTGAAACTTCCAATGAACAGGTGAATGAGTGAAAGAGGGAGAAACAATTCTGAAGGGGCCAACCAATGGAATTTATTTACTTTGTAAAGTAGCCCTAAATCTTATTGGTTATGTCACAGCATTAAACAAGACAGGGAGTATATACGTCTTTGGTTTGCAGACGGGATGAGACAAACAGAAAATTAATATTAAGGGAAAGAAAAGAAAAAGCATCACTAGATAAAGTGACATGTCATAAAGGAGGTGAGAAGTTTTTAGAACGTTTGGAAGCTGTTATTTTGTTTATGAGCCTAGGGGATGTTTAATGGGAAATTTTATGGCGGCAACAAAATGGTGGATAAAGGAAAACTAGTAGATGTAATTTATTTAGGCTCTCAAAGGGCTTTTGATGAAGTCCTACACAAGAGACTGTTAAGGGAACTTGCCAACCTCTGGGCAAGAGGTAAAGAGCTGCCAATCATGAGTTAAAAGTGAGTTCAGAGATAGAGGGGGAATGAAAGAATAAATGACCAGCTCTCAGCATGGAAAAGAGTTAATAGTGGGGTATCAGCAATCTGTATAAGAGTAGTATCCCCCAGGATATTTATTAACACCCGAGAAAATGAACTAAATAATGAGGTGATGAAATTTGCTGACTAAACTAAACTATTTTGGTTCCCTAAATCTATACAGATGGATGTGAGAAACACAGAATCTAAACTCAGTAATTGGGGGAAACAGTGGCAGATGAGACTCATAGCAGACAAGTGCAAAGTATTGCATGTTGGAAGTAGCAATTTAAATTACTCATCCACTCGGGTGAGTTCTGAATTGGTTCTAAACTTACAGGGAAAAGATTTAGGCTCATGGAAGACATCTTAATGAAGATGTATGCATGATGCTCAGTAGAGTTTTTTAAAAAGAAAGAAAGAAAGAAAGCAAATACACTATTAAACTGCAGTAAAAATGAAAGAGAACATATTCCAACGTCATTACAGAAATCAATGGTGCACACTTATTCTGCTTTCAGTTAAAAGCACCTTGTTTCCAGTGGAAGATGGTAAAAATAGAGAGAAATGTCTGATAACACCCAGGAACCTCATTACAAGCAGTGAGGAAAGACAGGCACAATCTCCTATGGAAAGTCTTTAAAGTTATCAATTATTAATAATTCAAATGAAGTAAAGATGAACATAAAGGGCATATAGGTTTTCCATAAAGGTAAAAACCTATATTAATATCTTTGCAGCTTAGATTGTAGGTAGACTAGAAACTGTCTGTATATGGCATCAAGGATAAATTGAATTTTCTTCTGATTTGAGATGTTGAGAGCTGGTCACAGTTCCGCCTGATGAGATCCGGTCTGTCTTTTTACTTAATAGTTGCCATTGTCATCTGTTCTAAACTGGGAGATAAGAAACTATACTTATTATAAAGTTTCATAAATATTATTTCAAATACCATTTGCAAATTGCTTACATTTTCTTCCAAGCCCAGAAAAATGCACAAAGATCTAATATTGAAATTGTGTACTAACTCCAATAAAATAAAGGCAAGTGTCCGGTAAACCCAATAGTTAAGTCATTGCATTCACCTGACCCTGTAAGTCCCCAAATACACAAATCATTGCACACTCTTTTTTCCATCTTTCCCAAGAGGCAATTCATCAATGGATTTGACCACCAGGAGCAATAAGACTGCCTACCCCTCTGCCCTTCTCTTCTCCCCAAATGTCTAAGTGAGTTGGCAACTGTGGTTACCACGAGGTAATCAATCCCCAGGCTTCCAGGGATCAAGCATCTGCTGACAGAGGTCAGAAAGAATGCTCTCCCACAATACCAAGTACTTTATAATTGACCCACTGCTTGTAGAGAAAATGACATCCTCACACTCAAGCTAAGGACCGCACCATTGGGCAGGTACATGGAGGGCAGTGGATGATGGTGGAAAACAGTTACTGGCTAATTCCCTTCCTGCAGTATTTAGAACCGACCAGAGGACTGGGGCTGAGCTATTGGAGTCTTAGCATTTCTTTGCCTGTATTTACTATGTTGAGGCAATTGATGTGCTATGGAACTTCAGAAGTATTTTTCCTTGTTTGGTTAGATTTCCTTCCTGAAATCTAATCCCTGAGCACCGTGATAAACAAAAATAAACTAAGAATGACTAGCAATAAAACATGAGCAAGAACAAACAAAATATTAATGTAAAAATAGCATTAATTGAAGCTAAGATATGAATTTCACCACAGAAGGGTCACAGCATAGCATTTTTGCAAGTGGAGTGTAATTATTTTGTAAGGGATCAGCCTATCCTTAAGAAATGATTTTTTTTTTTTCAGGCAGGAATTTGAATGCTTAATAAAACATTTCAGATGACATAGATATTTTCCACTTCAAATGCGTAGATTCTTTCTAGAAGAGGGCATAAGGTAACATTTTTACAGCAATTCTGCAAAGTAAGAAAGGCAGAACAATTTGCTGGATGTTGGCATAACACATGGCGTTACATCAAGTGGAAAGTTACTGGCATGGGTCGTTGTTTACATATCTTCACCTCTACACTCTTTGCACCAAAATATCTTATAAGCTTCTTCCAAAGGATAAACACATACACACACATGCACACATGCATACACATGCAGCTATTAAATAACTTTGCTATTTTTAGGCTACATCTACTCGTCATTTATCTTTGTTCTACCAATGATGACTTGTAGATATCAATGTTACCACCCTCACCATTCACTGGAGCTTTCCCAAGTCTCTACAGATGCCAGATTTTGTGAATGACACTATCAACACCACCGTCATCCAAACTATTAACTAAGTGTACACCAATGGAACGAGAGAGACATATTCAATATGCTCAGTATGGTTCATCCAAAAGGGCAATTAAAATTCCCGTATGGCAAACAACTCATTCAGACAGGTGGATATTACTTATCTAAGTAACTGTGTAGAATATAATCACAAAGAAAAAAGAGTTCTTTAAAAAAAAAAAAAGGCTGGAAGGAAGGAAGGAAAAGAAAAGAAAGAGAGAGAGGAAAGAAAGAGAGGGAGGAAAGGAAAAGAAAAAAAAGTAAGAAGAGTTCCTTAACAGCCAAAACAGATGTCAAAATCCATGAAATTCCCTTTTAGATGAACCCTTTAGATTGTTGCTCAAAGCCAATTTGCTTTTTTTCCCTTAAGTTAATTAATGTATTAATTGCATAGGAATATTTTTCTCAGTTTAGAACATTCTTGTAGTCTAGGAATTAAACCTTCATGGTAATGTAACTGCTTTACCTAAATATAATTCGCATAGCATATAATTCATTCATTTAAAGTATACAATTCAATGTTTTTTAGTACATTTCACAGATATGCACAACCATGACCAAAATCCATTTTAGAACATTTTCATCACCTCAAAAAGAAACTCCCTATATTTTAGCTATCATTCCTCTATTCCCTTGCTCCCATCTCCACCCTAGTCCTAAGCAATCACTAATCTACTTATTATCTCTATAGATTTCCCTATTCTGGTTTTTATCTGAATGGAATCATATGTGATCCTTGTGACTGGCTTCTTTCACTTACCATATAGTTTTTAAGGTTTATCCATGTTGTAGCAGGTATCAGTATTGCATTCCTCTTAACGGCCCAACAATATTTCATTGTGTGGATACACTACATTTACTTATCCATGTGTCAATTGAATGGAAGTTTAGATTGTTTCCATTTTTTGGCTACTATGAATTCATGCTGCTGTAAACATTTGCATACAAGTTTCTGTATAGACATATGTTTTCATTTCTCTTGGATGTATGCTTATGAGTAGAATTACCGGGTCATATATATAGGTCTGTGGGTCTGTGTTTAATCACTTGATGTGTTTTCCAAAGCAACTACATCACTTCTCATCCCTCCCAAGTGTGTGAGGGCTCCAATTACTCCACATCTTCATCAACACTATTATTATTGGACGTTTTGACCATAGCCACCCTGATGAGTATAAAGCGGTATCTTATTATGGTTTTCCATTTCATTTCCCTGATGACTAATATCATCAAGCATTGTTTTCATGTGCTTATTGGCCATTTGTATAACTTCTTCAGAGAAATATGGATTCCTATTCTTTGCCCATTTTTTTTTAAATTGGGAGCCAGTATACATTTACTTTACACATTAACAAATGATTTTTCAACTAACAAATAATGAGAAATAGCAAATAGTAAGTGGGGAGGAACTATTACAGCCAGACATACCAACTGACCTGATATAATAAGAGAAGAAAAGGTGGTTCCTGGGTTGAGCGGCAACTCTTGATTTTGGCTCAGGTCATGATCTCAGGGTGGTGGGATCAAGGCCAACATCGGGCTTCATGTTGAACGTGGAGCCTGCATAAGATTCTCTCTCTCTCCCTCTGAGCCTCTCCTCTGCTCACTCTCTAAATAAATAAATAACAAACAAACAAATAAATAACAAGAGAAGGAAACATTATAAAAAACAAACATAAAACCTCAGAAAGCAGAACATTCTCCAGCCCTGTAAGACAGGACAATTTCCATGGGCCTTGGCAGTATCTTTGTGTTACAATATGGAAAATGACTCAAGTTTACTGTGATTACCTTCTATCCTCTTGACACGATCATTTCAAATTCTATATGGACCATTTACAAAGGCTAGGAGGTCTATAATATAACTTAGGGCTGTGACAAATGGGGATTAATGTTTGTTATCAACAATGAGCTCTTAAATGTTTAACAGCCAATTCTTCAAGGAGAAGAAAAGGCCTGATTTGTGCTTCCATAGTTTCAAGCTATCAAAGTGATGGCAACCAGCACAAGAACTTCCTGACAATTTAACAATTGGTTCACAAGCCAGTGGAAGCCAGCGTGGACAAACCACACCATGATATGTGACTGACTTAATCTCTTTGCATACATTACCTTACGACTCTCGATAATCTTTAAGAAGGAATAAGTGTATTCATTCCCCCAAATAAACTGAGGCTCAGAAAGATTGTACAACCTTCCCCAGAGAGACACGGGTAAGAATTCTATTCTGGTCATTCCAAAAACTAAGTTCTTCCTGGTACACTAAATTGATCCCTCATTTTTAAGTTAGCCAACAACAATTCTTAAATTGGATGAAAAGGCACTTCGGAAGGAGAGTCACCCATTACTCCGTTTTACTTATTTGGAACACCACAAGCTTTGACATCCATGAGCAAGTATGATACAAGTATTCAGAACCAGAAGCAGCCCACTGCAGCTTCCCCAGAGTCAAATGGACAGTCAAATGGACAGAGGCCTGTTATAAGGCCAAAGCCAGGCCAAAAGAGTTTGCAAAAGAAGCTGCCTAGCACTCCAAGCAGTATAGAAAGTGGCTCTGAGGAATCTAGAGAGACTATCCCTTCCAGCCTTGCATTCAGCAGTGGCTCCTGCCAAGACCATCCCTTGCCAGGGCTGGGCATGGGACACTCACCACATCACTTCTGCATGCCGCTGGTTCGTGCATTCCCACATGCAAAGTCAGCACATTAATGCACCTTAACAAAGAGTCTCATGGCAAAATGCAGACAATCCCATTTCAGCATAAATCATCTGACAATATTCCTCCCTACCTGCAAAACAAACAAACAAACAAAAAACAAAACCAACAAGGTAGCACCTAACCACACTTTAAGTGAGTATATCCTGGAACTGAACATCACCAGGATTCTATTCAAATAAAACACTAAATTCTCCACCCAGAAGCTAATGATCACTATACTTAAAAATTTGTAATTAGACAAATTGTATGGAAGGAATCACTTATGCAATCAGTGGCAAGTTTCAACTTCTGTTTCCAGCCAGTATCAAAGAGGTGGGTTGATCCACCACAGGATAACACATTCCCTTTTCCCTCCCTGGCACCCACTGTGGAATATATTACTCCATTATGGAAGCTGCTATTGAATGTCTGTTAGGTAAGGAGGATTTGTAATTCAGCAACCAAGCTTTGGTAATTATCTCTTTGCCAGCCAAGGCCCCCACCTCACCACAACTAATGTCCAAAAGGCTTCAGTTCTCCAAACAACCTAAGAAAGATATCAGTCAAGCTTTGGAACGTCTACTTTTCATGTACGGCAAGAGCACATAGCTGTATTCTCTCAATATCTTCAAGAAGCAGGGACTATTAATGTACAATACTCTTCATTGTATTGTGCTCTGCTCTATATTAAAACCTGAATGAACTGGATAAAAAAATATATGCACTTTTTCTTAACCTTTCACCCAACAAAGAATACAATAAACAGTAGCCTCATTCAGAGATCTTTGGTACAAAGCAGAATGCCTTGACACTTAATATTGTCATGATTATAGGCTTAGTAGTAGACATGCAGGGGAATAAAGGGAGAAAAAACCAAGAAGAGAGCAGTGATGGACAAAATTTGGAGACTCCCTCCAATCCTCTCCTTTCTGTAGCCCACATCACTGGCACCCATGTCCACCTTCAAAGGATGGCCCATCAGTAACTAAGACTACTTTGCTGGACTTTACAACATTTTATACCAACCCTCATCATGTTCTGTTCTCTTCATCTTCCCTCTGTTCCTCTTGTGCTCCAAATTTCAAGCTAGCCATTTGGAATCTCCTGTCCTTAGGGCCAAGCTTTTGGCTGTTAAGAAATACAATTCACTAGTCTAATGAGCTAATGGAAAGAGAATAAAGTAGGTGACACCACTCACCCCCCAGCCCCCAATAGGCACATTCAAAGTGTTGGTGATTGCTATCCTTTTATTGACTAACCCCAAGAGTGATCCCAAAGGTGAAGATGCCAGTCCAGACTACAAGAAAAGAAGACACCATGTCAGGCTTTGTCCTTGGCCACTAGGATGAAGATAGTCAAAGTGAAGAACGGGTGACGTGAGATTACATGGCTAGCCCTGGCTTCATCAGCATGATTTCTCAACAGTATGCAGATGGCCGAGCAGAAACCCAGCCAGCCTTCCCCGAGGGACTCATTTCCATTCCCATCTCTGTACAGATTAACCACAACCAACATTTGAGTCACAACACCCAACAAAGTGGAGGGCTTGTAGAAAACAATGTTTTAGAATTCAAGCACCAGAACACCAGTCTCTAGGAACAACTCTTATCATAACTAAGATGTTGTGAGTTGTGCAACCAATTTCATGCGGCTGGAAGGTTCTTTTGTTTGCCAGCCAGGTAAAACAAGGGTTGAGTCCTTTAAACAATCTCCCTTCCCCTACATACCCGTCATACACAGAATTCCTTTTGAAGCCACTGAAAATCCCTGTCATAGAACAGAGGGATGAGAACAATCCATTTGTTTCTATATAAACCTGTCCTCTCCTTCCAACTATTCTAGCTGGTTCCCTTTCTTTTTCAGACCTCTTGTCAAAATTCTCACATGCCAGCAAAGCTTTTCCTACAATGGGTCTCCTCTAAATCAAAATGGCCCCTGTCCAAAGGTTGTGCCAAAGAAAAATTCAGCTAGCTGCCAGCAGTGTCTCGGCAGTTTGACTGACCTTTCCTTTCTCTGTGTTTTTATTTTTTAATTGTCATGTCTATCCCAGTTAAGTTGACAAACATGTGAGGTAGGAACTGCTTCTATTCTCATGTTTCTACAGTGCTTCAGATGATGACTCTACTCAATAAATTGAAAGTCATTATTATATACAAATGCATATGCTAATGCATGACCTGCAAACTCAGATCGCAGAATGAATAAACAATTACTGGCAAACACCGTGGCATGGCATTTCAATGAAGTCATCACAGAATCACTAGCAATTATCTTTGCAAACTTAAGGTGAGGTGTCTATGGACTTGAAAGAGAGAAACACACACTTGTGTTTTAAAGAGAGAAATGGAAAAACTCAAAAAGTTAGACTCAACACCTTAACATTCAGATCCAGAAATACATTATGGCCTTATCAGCATACCACACACACACACACACACACACACACACACACACACGGTAGCATTCTGGATAATATCAAAGCAGTTTTGTTTAAAAAAGAAATCCCATGACATTAGTCAAAAGCTATTCCTCAGAAGCATAACAAAACTAACAAAACCAAGTAGAAGGCAAAGATATGAAATACTTTGACTATTGTACAGTTTTAAGTTTTGTCTTCCTCGACATTGGGCAATTAAAGAACTACATCCTGAAATCAACTTCTGATCAAATGGACTCACAAGTGTTTAGAAGGCCTTTCTCAGTAGGTAATTATTAATGGTGCAGGGTCAGCCCAGAGATGCATACCTCATGGGATTCCAAAGAGGTTGGTCTTTACCTGATGCTATTTTTAGTAGTGACTTAGTTGATGATAGAGAATATGGTTATTAAGTTCAGGGATGACATCAAACTGGGTGTGGTACATTCCACTTTGGAAAACTGGATAGAAGTATAAATGATCTTCATGAGTTGGAGAAGTGGGTGGACGTAAACAGATTGAGGTTCTATAGTGTAATTCACATGGGAAGAAAAACAAAACACATAATTGCAAGATTCATTTTGTGAAGTCATAAAGAAAACGATCTGGAGGTCACAGTCAACACAAACTATTGGTGTTTGTGCTTTAGCCTTAAAAGCATAATTGACTTAGAAAAACAAGTCATAATTGAAAAGAAAACAAGAGGTCTTTCCTTGATGCTCAGTAGATACAGGCTAGTGTGGAGTACTCTGTACTGTCTTTTGCCCCACATTTTGAAAGTGAGATATGGAGAATATGGGGGCATTTAAGAAGAAATCAATTTTTTCTTCCTGATTATAATTTTGAGAAACAACCCTTGGAGAAAATAACTAAAATAATAAAGCTATTTGGCCCAGAAAAGGTTGAGGAAGGGACTTAACCATTTTTGAGCCCAGAAACAGAAAGAAAGATGGAAGGAAATCAATTTTAATGATGCTGGAAAATCTTCCTAGCAAAAATAGCTGTGGAAAACCAGAGTACACTGCAACCAGAACCAGACATTTATCACTGAAAACTTCAAAGAACAGGCCTTTCTCTAAATTTGGAAACAGCTTTATACACAGACAGAAGATTAGATGACACATGTGAGAGCAAAAACAAAAGCAAAAATGGTGTTTCCTGTTTATCTGTCTTTCCCCCTTGTATTGAAAAGGAAAGTGGTGGGAGGATAAGAAGGGGAAGAAATGGTCACCATATTTGGGGACCGTCATTTCTCCATATGAACCCAAATGGCAACCCAAGCTCCATCATCCATCCATACTTCTCCGGGTCCCAACACTGCACTGGTCACATGCTTTGTCATTTTGTTTCAGAAATAGTCTTCATAGGTGATTTTGAGTCCCAAAGACACTACAACACCCAAGCCCTTTGCCATGTCTGAGTAGGATGCACTCTTATTCTTTACAATTATACTTTGCTTACTCTCGTTACTGGGCTTTTGATCAAACCTTGGGCCCCGATCCAGATACCTTTTCTCTGCCTCCTAAGAATGAACCACTTTCAAGGCTGGACACCATCCCACCTCTCATGGAGCTCCTCTAACTTCTTGCCAGAGCAATTTCTCCTTCTAGGAACTCAGAGCCTTTATGTGCTATCAATGGCATTCACTTGATACATAGTCACACACAGCCTGTGACATCTCAGGTACTGTGCAATCCCCATTTAATATGGACTATGTGTCTGCACTGTAATCCCTAGACTGTAAACTCTTTGAAGGTGAGAACAATTTATATATTAAATTGTTCTGTATCCTCCTATAGCACCCAATCCAGCAAGTACTATGCTCATAGAAGGGGCAAAGTTAGTATTTGTTTCATGAATGAAGGGATGATTAACGAGTATGTTTAAAGTAAATTTGATCTTCACCTAAGAAAGTTGCCTTCTATCTTAGAAAACTATTTCTAAGGGTAGACAATTTCATGAGAAAATAATAACCAATTAAGGGGGAAAATTTTATAAATTTTTAGTGGGAAAAGTAAACATTAACATTATAAAAGTCAATAAAATGATCACAATGGTTCTTTATACATACAAAATATTAAATTGCAGAGTCTCCAAAATTAGGGTGATCATAAAAATTATGCAGTAGGTGATATTTTCATCTAAAGTAAAACATTTCTTAACAGCACACGCAATTATAAAAGCAAAAAGAAGCTATCATATGTATGTATGCAAGTGTCTTTTAAGATGATTTGGTCTGATAAAATTTTTACTTTTATGCTTTGTTATTTTACTTTTATTTTTTCAAGATTACTGTTTTATGTGCATTTTACCCCAGCTCACTACAAATAGTATTTCTGCTATGACTGCCAACAAGGTATCAGGGGTGGTAGCCATATTTAAAATATATCTAACCACATCTTAGAGGTTGAGTCAGAACCATGGTTCATTTTTCAAAGATAAATATTGCATGATAGGTATTAATTTGGGTTGCACTTGAACCTATGACCTAGAACCTAAAAGCACCATATCCGTAGCACCTTTTCAAAAATCTCAGCATGAGCATTGTCTGAGAATGAGCAGACATTGCTATTGTAAGCACTGTCCCCTTGTTTGTTATCTAAATACTCTAGGTGCCTGGATTTGAGATCTTTGAAAAATAGCAAGCAGGCATTATGACGTATGCTGGTTAAGGAGGTTGGATGTAAGTTTACATCCAAGTAAGACTTGTTCTTTGCTTGAGTTACACTTTGAAGTCATTTCCCAGGAACCTATTGCACATAGACAGAATATTCCCTAAATTTCCAAAATAATTCAGGGTATCCAAAGTTCTTGTAGGAGCAAGTAGAGTGAGTTGGGGGTGGAGAAATGAGTTTTGGCATAAACTGTGGGTTTGAGAATCAGTCAAAAATAATAATTTCCTGCCAAAATCTACATTACCTCGTTTCTATCTGAGACTGTATAAAAGAAGTCTGTTTCTATACAAACTCTTATGGGATTTCCATTGAAGGCTGCCTACCACCCCTCATAATTCGGTCACATATATTTGTCCAGTTGCCCTGGCCTGAGGGTGGGGAGAAGACATTCTTGACTCTCTTTAGGGCCCTAAATAGAGCAGGCAGTCTGGTATAATGGAACGCCTGCATCAAGCCAACAATGGTCAGACAGTGGAAGGGAGTGCCCAGGGACCTGGGAATAGAAGTGCTCCTGTGGGCAACAGTAATTCTTGTTGTTGATGTTTTACCTATTCGGAGTATTCAGAAAAGGGGTCTCCACTCTCCTCATTTTACTTTTTATTTATTTGTTTTATTTATTTTTTAATGTTTATTTATTTTGGAGAGAGAGAGAGAGAGAGACAGAGACAGAGCATGAGCAGGGGAGGGGCAGAGAGAGGGGGAGACAAAGAATCTGAAGCAGGCTCCAGGCTCTGAGCTGTGAGCACAGAGCCTGACATGGGGCTTGAACTCACCAACCATGAGATCATGACCCGAGCCGAAGTCAGATGCTCAACCGACTGAGCCACTCAGGTGCCCCACCACTCTCTTGATTTTAGATTTTAGATTTCCAATAAGGAACAAGTTATAAATTCAGAGGCAAGGGGGTAGAGAAGTTTTGAATCCTTTCTGCCAAAGGCAGAGAGGAGAAGATGCCAGTTGAAGAGGGTGATGGTTGAGGAGCTGGTGTCAGAGAACGTGCCATCAGCATTCTTACCAGCCAGTGACTTCATGACACCACACTGCGTGGTTAGCCTCTCTTAACATTAGTGTCTTCTTCTAAAAATAACCTTTACCTCGGGTTGACATGAGAATTAAGTGAAATAATACTTGTACAGTGTTTACCACAGCACCTAAGACATACTAACTTCTTAACTAATTGGGCCTTGTGGGAATGTCACTGTTATTTGGTATCAGGAAGCTCGTAAAACTTCCAGGGGAGGCAGGATAACCTGGACTGGAGCCACTTGTGCTAAGAGGCAAGGCCTGCGATGGAGGAGATCTCAAACCAGGTGTCTGGAAAAGCAAGACAGAGGCTCTGAGCTAGCAGCAGGGGGCCTATCTTTCATCTGTTTTCCCAGTGCCTCTGGCAATGCCCTAGACACATGAGCATTTTTTTAGGTATTTCCTGAATAAACTGTACAAAAGAGCAGGGTGCAAGGGGTAGGAACAGAAGCAACATCTTGAAGAAGCAAAGCGACGAGATTAAAGCAATCACAAACTAAAGTTCCAGGCATTTCTTTTAAAGTCAATATTCGTTCTCTTCAGGTGTGTTACCTTGACACATTTTTTTCATTCTCTTTCCTACTCTCTTCATCTTTTGGCCAAGACTTGTGATCTCCAAAGACCTCAGCCAGATGTAATTCATTACAAAACTTGCCAAGTATGTTTTCATTCCTTTTTCATTCCAGATTTGTGGGCAGGTTGGACCATGACAGACACAGCACTACGTGCTCAAAAAATGTGACCCATTTCAGGGATTCCTCTTGCTCATTCAATGAGTGTTCCCACGGAGGAGAGAAACCACAGGCCGTGAGGAGGAAGAGGGACAAACCCATCAACAGCTCTCTAAGTACCTTTCCTTCTGGGTCTGGTACCACATCAGACCTGCTTTTACTGTTTGCCAATGTGTCACTTCCTGGGCCATAGACTGAAGTCAGAAAAGAGAAGGAAGTAAAAGGTTGGGAGGACTTTTCCCAGGAAACATGTATATGGATGTGATTCATAAGTTCTTCTGATGGAAAAGAGATCATTCCTGTGTCCATCCCCCTTCAAGTAGAGAGGATTTAGGAAGACTGGCTGAAATTGAGCCAAGAGGATATAGAATAATTATGAGGTAAGAAGAAATTTTGCTTTGTTTTCTAATTGAGTCACATACGAACACAGAATTTTCCCCCAAGTTCCCAAGATATTTCATATGCAACTGATGTTCTTCAAAAAAAGATTAATCCTGGACATCCCCTCAAAATTTTTCAAAGCCAGAATGCTAGTTGGAAGATTTTAGGTCCAAGAGCTATTAAAAATTGGTGACCCGAAGACCCAAAGATCGGTTATATTTCAAATAAAATCATAATTTGGTATTTAGTATCAGATGTATTAATTTCAACAAACAGTAGGGTCACATTTATTAGCGTGTAAATGCAATTTCAAACTTGGAGATGTATGTTAAATAAATAGTAAAGGGGGGTGTTACAAAAAATTTCGTGAATTTTCCACCTAAAAGCTATGGCCATTCCAAAGTTATACTTAATCCAAGTGACATTTATTACAATAGCACAGAGTGACTGGACATCAGAGATGAATAGGATGCATTCATTGCCTCACAGAGCTCCAGCTTACCCTTGCCATGCAAGGCAAGAAAATAAGCAAACAAACTGGTATACTACAAAGCAGTGTATGCCTATTGCTGGCAATCATCCCAGAATGATCTCCTGATCCAATCTGGGGAGAGTTGGGAGAAGCTTCTCTGAAGATTATGCATAAGAAAATCCTGAAAGGTGAGGAGAAATTTTCCAGGTAGGCATGACAGAAGGACAGCAATGGCCGAAACCATCATGGAAGTAGAAGGAAGGCTGGAATGAGGCATCTGTATTGTGTGGGTGGCAGGGAAGGAGACTGGGTAGAGAAAAAACTGGAAAGGAAGTAAAGGAAGGCAGGGACATTAAAAGGCTTGAAGTGATTGGTGGGGTGAAAATATATCCTGTATTGCCCAGGTAAACCCAGATTATACCTATGACCTCAAGGTTATTATTAACAGTGTCCCCTTGCGCTCTCAAAAATGTCCCAAATTGATTGTGTTTTATGGTCTTCCTTGTGATTGGCCCTTGAGATCTAAATATAAATAATACCTGACCCCTGCCATCAAATAGCTCATGGGAATGGAAGAGGCAGACACAGAAAGGACTTATTATAATACAAATCAAAAGATAATGGACTGTGAGAATGAGTGAACATCCCCACAAGTGACAACATTTGAGCAGAGCTTTGGAGGATGAATAGAAATTGGACAGGAATACAAGACCATTCTAGGTAAAAAAAAAAAGGTCCTGCCATGTTGCAGAAAGGTGAGTATCCAAGGTGGTTGGAAAGGAAAGGACCTTAGTGGCTCTGGTGGCAACTGAAACTAAAAAGTTAGCCTTGAAGACAAATTGCCAGGGGTCTTTGAACACCACATCAAGAAATTTGGACTGGAAAATGTCAGCAATGAGGAGCTATCAAAGATTTTTAATCAGGGAACTGATGGGATCCAATGTGCCTTTGGAATCAAAAACTCCATCTTCTCTTGGAGGGCATACCAGGGCTAGGAGATAGATAGGGCTGCACTTCGGGTGGAATGGAATTCGATGCTGGAAATTTCAAAGCCTGACTGCTATCTTCTGTGAAGGTTGATTACTATGACTTTGGGAGTCCAGAAATGTAGAAAACAGTAGCCTTATCTATGAATGATAGTAAGCAAGAAACAGAAGAATATTTACAGTCCTAGGAAGATGTGTCAGCCAAACAGTATAAGGGACTGAGGAGATGTTACAAAAGATTTGAGGAGTTTACTACTCCAAAGGTTATGGCAATGTTTACACACTATAAATTTTATAATAAATCATAAGACCAAATGAGCCCATGGAAAGGTTTGTGACTGAGCCAGAACTACTAATGAAGGAACTTTTGCCTTCACTGGCAGGGATGAAATCATTTATAATAATGGTGTATTCTAGACCACGTCAGTGAAAAATCTGGCAACTTGGGAATTTGGGTTTTTATTTCAATAAAGTAGCCTGCTGGCTGTTTTCATAACCAAAATAGACTGGCCAGAAGCCACAAGAAAGAGAGAAAAACTCATTTGTCTCCTTTGCTCTCTTATCTTTTATTTTTCTTTCTTTTATTTTGGAAGATGGTTACAGTGAAATTTTTTAACCGAACATAAATTCAACTCAATAAGTTACATTATATCTAATGATCAGCAGGTGCCATATAAAGAAACCAGATTACTCTCACATCCAATTGTCAATGGAAAGGTTAAAAAAAATGTTCACCAGAGAAGCCATACTTGCCTAATAAGAAGATAATTTCCTCAGCTTTCTGAAACGGAGACTGTGCAGATAAGAAAGTTGTGGGCTACCTGAATCCATTAACGAAAGCAGAGACTTTCCAATATTTGTACCACAAAAGATAACTTTTATTAGGTGTTTTCCCCATGAATGATTCCAATCTTTGAGAAATTTCTTCCACAAATTAGCAGTATTTAATTAACGGTTAACTTATCTTCATATTGTTTTATTAATCACACATAGCATTTCTTGCCAATCAAAGTTTCTGATCAATAAAACAAAATCTCGGTCACCATACCAAATTGATATGATTTTGGCCAAAAGCAAAAGAGCTTGAAATTTTATTTTTTAGTCTCTAGGGATTTTTCTCAGCTTAATGTAACGATTTCTGCTAGTTTTTTTGAAATACTGAAAATAGCTCGAGATGTCCATTTCAATCTTCAAGGACCTGCGGGACATAGAAACCTTTGACAGGGATCTTTCCCATCAGTGAACAGACTTTCACAGGGTGATTAAGAGTAAGCAAACCTTGTATGCATTAAACTCCCCTAACTCTTCTCCATTCATTCCTACATTCCATTTGACAAGAATTTATGGAGCACAATTGGTCACATATTAGGTTCTGAAGTAGACACTGAGGATACAAAGACAAAATTCCTTGCCCACAAAAAGCTCACAGTCTAGTCAGAGAGATAGAGATGTACAAACCCAATACAACTTAACAAGAGCTGGGCTGCACACACTAATTCAGCACTATTGCTGCAAAGGCATTGATTCTTTATTTTTTTTTTTAAATTTTTTAATGTATTTATTTCTAGGAGAGAGAGAGAGAGAGACAGCGTGAGCAGGGGAGAGTCAGAGAGAGAGGGAGTCACAGACTCTGAAACAGGCTCCAGGCTCTGAGCTGGCTGTCAGCACAGAGCCCAACGCGGGGCTCGAACCCACGAACCGCGAGATCATGACCTAAGAGAAAGTCGGACGCTTAACCGACTAAGCCACCCAGGTGCCCCACAAGGCATTGATTCTTAACACTGCCTTGGGGAGTCTTGGAAGTTTTCCAGAGAAGTTAACAACTGAGCAGAGACTTTACAGTAGAGAAGCCAGCTAGGCGAACAAATGGGATAGGACTTTCCAGCAAGTGGGAACAGAACATAGGAAGGCATAAACCATGAAAAAGAATGAATGGGACGTACAGAAACAACTAGCAACTCAGCTGGAGAGGCAGTGTGGTGTCGTGGTTAAACCCAGAGACGGAAACATCAGACCACCTAGGGAGGGATCTGGGCTCCACCACTTAGAAGCTGATGACTTCACACAAGTGACTTAACCCCTCTAAGCCTCTGTTTTCCCATCTGTGAAACAGGGACACCTACTTCTTGGAATCATTAAGGAGATCAAAGTGCACTATAAAACATCTAACTCTACACTTGGTCCCTGGTAAAGTGTGCTTACGTGTACAATGCTGCACATTAGTGCTTATGCAGTTGCTATTGATAAGTGTACTGACAGCAAGAGAAGGAAGATGGATGGCAAGATGGCAGGAGCCGGTGCCTGATTTCTCTGCCATACTAAAAGGGTAGTATTACCTTCTGTGGGTCCTTGAAGAATTTTAAGTGCAAAGCAAGAAGTGACATGATATGGCTTAAAAAGTTCACTTGAGGGGCACCTGGGTGACTCAGTCAGTTACGTATCCAACTTCGGCTCAGGTCATGATCTCACAGTTTGTGAGTTCGAGCCCCACATTGGGCTCTGTGCTGACAACTCAGAGCCTGGAGCCTTTTTCAGACTTGGTGTGTCCTCTCTCTTCCTCTCTAGAGCTTACTCTGTCTCTCTCTCTCTCAAAAATAAATAATCATTAAAATAAAAGAAAAAAAGGAAAAAAAGATCACTTTAGCTATAGTGTGTGGGATGGATTTAAGAAATGGGAGACTGGGGGTGCCTGGGTGACTCAATCAGTTAAGCATCTGACTTTGGCGCAGGTCATGATGTCACTGCTTATGAGTTCAAGCCCCGTGTCAGGCTCCATGCTGACAGCTCAGAACGTAGAACGTAGAGCCTGCTTTGGATTCAGCGTCTCCCTCTCTCTCTCTCTGCCCCTCCCCCACTTGCACTCTGTCTCCCTCTCTCTCTCAAAAATAAAAAATAAAACATTAAATTTTTTTAAGAAAAAGAAGAAAGAANATAGAACGCAGAGCCTGCTTTGGATTCAGCGTCTCCCTCTTTCTCTCTCTGCCCCTCCCCCACTTGCACTCTGTCTCCCTCTCTCTCTCAAAAATAAAAAATAAAACATTAAATTTTTTTAAGAAAAAGAAGAAAGAAATGGGAAACTGAAGATATACGGCCAACCAGATTTTTGCAATGACACCAGTGGCACTTGGTATTACTACGTGATAATGGTTATAACTGTGATTGCCAAGTTGAATCAGCCAAGGAAAGAAAAATATTGGTTTCATTCATTCACACTAGGTCTACAATATTCTGTGAGAACTTTTCTTCCTGAAGTGTTTGTTTTCCTCCTTAGAGCAACAAAGCATCTTTTGAATTAGCATAGCAACCAATGTGAGAACTTTGCTGGCAACTCAACACTGGGGAATGTATAGTAAGTCCTTTCTAAAGAGTTCCACACCTGTAAAAAGCTTCTTTGCCTTAAATGTGATGACTTAACTAATGGGATAAATAAACCCTCTTTGAAATGCAGAAGAAGCTTAGAAGGGGCCTCTAGGAAGTCGTATTTGATATGCACAAGCATCTTGAAAACTCGTTTCCCTCTCCCAGTCCCCACTTGGGGATCCGTGGAAGACAATTCTTCAAGCCAGGCAAGAACACCAGCAGAGCAGGGTCTTCACAGCTTGGTCTCCACCCCCCAGCAGCTGGGCTTTAAGAAGAGTACATATTGTAAACTGCCTTGTGCCAGAAATCTCCGACTTCGAGCTAACGCAAAGCCGACAGGGGAGATGGGGAGCTGAAGAAGTGTAAGCCAGGAAAAGGAGACCACCAAAGCTAGGGAATCTTGAGGAAATGGTGCCGAAGGGATACAGTCCACCAGAAATATAACTCTACCACCAGCTTTCCCATTCCTCTAAAAAGGTGTACCATAAAAATAATTTACTGAATAGATACTTAGAAAGGGAAAGCCACACAGCTTTGTTTTTTTAAGTTAACTTGTATTGAATTAACATAAAGTGCATTCAGCATATATTCCAAATACAGTAGAATTCGGTGATTAATCACTTACATATAACACCCAGTGCTCATCACAAGTGCCTTCCTCAATGCCCATCACCCATCTAGCCCATCTCTCACCCACCTCATTTTGTCAACCCTTAATTTGTTCTCTATCGTTAAGAGTCTCTTGAGGAGACAGAAAAACATACTACAAACAGCTTTAAATAAAAGTTCTCAGGCAAGGGGGTGGAGAAATGAGAGACTATTCGAGAGAAGGAAGGGTCCCCAAGAGCTGAAAGCAAAGTGCCGTATTTGAAGTTAGTATGTTTTACCCAAATGGTTTCGTCACAGCCTGTTAACAAACAGCTTTTTCCCCGTACTGAAGACCACCCAGACGTGATTATTTAGTGTTGGACCCAACTTACTGGCATTTATAAAGGCAGCTGCCTGCATCTCAGGGAGTTAGAAGCAGCCCACAGGACAATTCCAATCAAATGCAAGTTCAAGGTACATGGTGCTGCAAGCACGCTGCTGGAGACAGTCGTGTAATTTTCACTCCAGTCTCCTCTAGAGTCTTTGGAAGCTCCTGAAAAGTAGTGAAAGAAAAAACCCCGGCAGTATCAACTTTAGGAAAATGGCAATTTTTGTTTCTCTTTTAAATTTACTTATTTTGAGGGGTGCCTACGTGGCTCAGTCGCTTAAGCACCCGACTTCAGCTCGGGTCATGATCTCACGGTTCGTGGGTTCGAGCCCCGCGTCAGGCTCTGTGCTGACAGCCAGCTCAGAGCCTGGAGACTGTCTTCAGGTTCTGTGTCTCCCTCTGTCTCTGACCCTCCCCTGCCCACGCTGTCTCTCTTTCTCTTAAAAGTAAATAAAACGTTAAAAAAAATTTAAATTTACTTATTTTGAGAGGGAAAGAGAACAGGGGAGAGGCAGAGAGAGAGAGAGAGGGAGAGAGAGAATCCCAAGCAGGCTCCACACTGTTAGGGCAGAACCCGATGTGGGATTTGAACCATTATATCATAACTTGAGCTGAATCCAAGAGAAACTCTTACCTGACGGAGCCACCCAGGCATCCCTCTTTTATTTTAACGTCTTTTTGTATTTTCCATAAAACTTTTTTTTTTACAATAGAAAGTTAATTTTNCGATGTGGGACTTGAACCATTATATCATAACTTGAGCTGAATCCAAGAGTCAAACTCTTACCTGACGGAGCCACCCAGGCATCCCTCTTTTATTTTAACGTCTTTTTGTATTTTCCATAAAACTTTTTTTTTTACAATAGAAAGTTAATTTTCCTATAAGTTTACTCTTCACTAATGTGTTTACATCAGTTGCCTTCATCACAATCGTACAAAATTGATTAGAAATCAACTGTAAATGGGGGCGCCCGNAATCTCTCCCTTGGCCTTCCAGCAAACTTCAGTAAAAATTACTCTAATGCAAAAGGAAAAAAAGAAGTTATACCCCTGCATAGTTGTCGGGGGTAGGCAAGATCCATGGATGCAGGAGCTGTCCTCAAAGAAAGTATGTGAAGAAATACAACTGAGGAGCTGCCCCTAAAAGGAAAAATAGTCATGATGATTCAAATAAATGTGAAAAATAAGAAACAGATTATTCAAGTCCAAAAGCAAGCACTCTGTAGAAAGTTTCGATGTTTGACATGTGAAACGAGAAACAAGATAGAGAGAGAAATATTGATGAATGGCTCAATCTGAAAGTATAAACAGGAATTTTATTAAGGACAGAAATAAACATCAGTGGGTCATAGATCAGATAAAAAGAGATATGGTTTAAGGAGTAAAATTCAGATGTCTTGCATGATTGCCGTTTCCAGTGTAAATATTGATAGTGGATTCTTTAAAGTATAAACCATTATGAAAATGTAGTTCCCATGGAAAAATCCTTTATGTGTTATACATATAGATATGTGTGTGTGATATATATGTTTGTGTGATATATATGTTTATATATACATATAGTGTGTGTGTGTGTGTGTGTGTTTTATGCAAGGTAGAAGGAGCCAACATGGTCTTTCTGCAGGGGAATTTTCAATCTAAGATGTGCCAGGACAAGAGTAAAGAAGCCCTTACTACAAAAATAGGAGAGAAATATTCTGAATAATATCATGGAAGAAAGTTATTAAAGGATTTCTTTGATCAATATATCAGAAGTTATTGTGCCATGTTGAATAGCAACTAAAACATATTCTCTAGTATTTTCTCACTGTGTCATTTGATATTTCTTTTAGGATAACTTACAGGGTAAGTTCCTTTCAGAGATAAGAGTAACAACAAAACAAAAGTATATCTTTCCTAATGAACTGGTAGTCCTTTCCATATTTGACATGAAACTCATGTAACACAACATATTTCTCCCTCGCCTTGGCTACCAGGAAGCCCTGAGAAAATTTGCTTCCCCCAGGGTTTACTGATATCATTATCCATTGTTCTTCCTCCTTTGATGTTTATCTTTCACTGTTTTATTCTTGCTCTGTCTTACTGTATCTTTTGAAAGCTGTTCTTTCATTCAAAGCTGGAAAGTGGAAAGTAAAAAGTAGAAGAAGAATGAGTATTTCCCTTCCTTTCCATTCAGGATAATGCTGATTATTATCCTCTCCTCAACTCTGAGAAAAAAGTGATGAAAGGCCAAAGAATCTTGGAACAGTCTTTCCGGATTTGGAGAAACAATAAAACGCAACCCTTGGTTTGCAAAACTTAACTTTGGTCTAGAGTCATATTCCATCCCACTGTCCGCTGTTTATCTTTTTAACGTTATTAACTCATTTGTCATTCAGAAGCTTAAAGTTTAACATAATCAAAGTTATTGATTCTTTCCTGTATAATTTATGTTTTCTGTATGTTGCTCAAGTTTTCCCCTACCCTACAATCTTAACAACATCCTTTATATTTTCTTCTAGTTATTAAAAGTTGAAATATGTATCAGAAATTTCATTGGTAGACATAGAATCCGCACGGGGAGAAGAGTGCTCGCTTCAGCAGCACATATACTAAAATTGGAACGATACAGAGAAGATTAGCATGGCCCCTGCGCAAGGATGACACGCACAGGGAGAAGAATGATCATGGGAAAGAGTTGACAGATACTGTGGCAGAGCCACTGAGAAAACCTTCCCACACAGTAGAGGACCCTTCTCAAGGTACCAAGATTTGGGCTTTTTTGTTCCAGGGCGCATAGGCACAGCTAAATTCTTACTCTTTGGATTCCGTTTCATCTAGATGTCATGCCGACCTTGAGTGAACACCTCTTTCTTCAGACAGCTCATTAGACTTCAGGTTGCATAGTTGATTCTAATCACTTCTGTTACTCTTTGGTTTTTCCAAAGTGGTTTCATTGTCCTAAGAGTGCCTCCCTGAGACCCAGAACCTGGTCAGCATTGACCAGATATGGGTGATTCCTGTTCTCCGCAGCCAAATGTGAAGAGACAATCGCTTGAGTTATTTCTCTAGATAACTAATCTCACACATTATGTGTAGTCCTTCCTAGTTTCACTCGCTTTCATTGTCTACTTACACTTCAAAATTCCAGTCTACAGCCATACCACCCTGAACACACCCGATCTCGTCTGATCTTGGAAAATTCCAGTGGTGCCTTACCCACTGTATATTCTGAAAATTAAAAGAACTTTGTAATAAACAGGGGAGTTTGGAAAGAACAGTGACCAAGTGGTCTCTCCAGCACTGATGAAGGGACACAATTGAGTTAAAACAAATGCTTGGTTAACTTGTCAATGTGATCCATGCTAGGCACACTTTTCTTTTTCAGATTCTGTTGGCCTACTGAGCAGTCTTCACCTGACTTAGAACTATAACCTTACTGCCAGGTGCTCCAGTCATTAGACTTCATGTTGTCTAACTTCTTCAGGTCTGTAACTTAGGTCAGCCCTAGTTACAGACCTTGATTTCCACCATGAGCAACATGTTTGACACTCCCCGTCCCCCCTCCCCCGACTCTCCAAACCAGTGTTTCTGTCTATTGTAAATAGTTCTCATCAAATAACCTGAAAGCAGAATATCAAGATGTTATCAGTGAACTGATTTTACACCTTTGTATAATCAGAGGTCCCTGACCTTTCATCTGCCTCTGAGGACACTCTTGGCCACCAGCATGATTTACACGTATGACCTGGCCAAGTTCTGATAGCGATTGGGCTTGCCTGAGATTCCAGAGAGCTGAGAATACTGGCAGTCTCGGGATGGCAATCCATATGGGAGGGAAGTGTGCAGCCACATGTAGTTTTTTCTGGTACCAGTTGTTCCCTTGCGGTTTGTCAGTGAGGCATATGCAACAGGGCATGAATTTCACAAGATAGTTCATACAATCTTGTGCACCTCCTTCTGGCTCTTGAGCCCCTCTGTCTTTGTGGGCAAGTCATTTCACCTCCTTTAGTCTGAATTTTTATAATCTCTAAACGAAACGGATTGGACTAGATGGTCTTTATGGGTCCTTTCATCTGTAACTTCCTATGATTCCATGATCCTTATGAGTTTACTTCAAAAGCTTCATTATCAGGGCGCCTGGGTGGCTCAGTTGGTTAAGCATCCAGCTCTTGATTTAGGATCAGGTCATGATCTCACAATTTGTGAGTTTGAACTTCGCACTAGGCTCTCTGTGGTCAGCACAGAACCCACTTGAGATCCTCTGTTCCCCACTATCTGCCCTACTCCGCTCATCCTCTCTCTCTCAAAAACAAACTTTAAAAAAAAAAAACCCTCCATTATCAGCATTCAAAGTGCAGCAAGAATCAAGCACATTTCTGCATGTGGCTTGTGAAATCTTTCCCATGATTTTATAGTCACACTTTGTGCCCAAACTAGATAAACTAGTCAAAAGGGTTATTTTTTTAATTGAGATATAATTGACATATAACGTGACATTAGTTTCAGGTGTGCACCGTAATGATCTGATATATGTATACATTGCCAAATGGCCACCATAGCAAGTCTGGTTAACATCCATAACCACACACAATTTTCTTCTTGTGATGAGAATTTTTAAGATTTATTTGTTTAGCAACTTTTAAGTATACTATATAGTATCATTAACCACAGTCACCATGCTGTACATAACCCCAGGACATATTTATTTTGTTACTAGAAGTTTGTACCTTTCGACCACCTTCACCTATTTCACCCACCCTCCACCCCCCATACCTTGCTCCTGGCAACCACCGATCTGTTCTCTCTATCTACCAAGTTTGGAGTCTTTGCTTTGAGTTTTGTTTTGTTCAGATTCCACATATAAGTGCGATCAAACAGTATTTTCCTTTCTCATTCTGTCATTTTTCACTTAGCATAATGCCCTCAAGGTCCATCCATGTTGTCACAAATGGCAAGATCTCCTTCTTTTTTATGGTCCAACACCCTTCCAATGTGTGTGTATATATATATATATCATATCTTCTTTACCCATTCATCCACCGATGGACCTTGGGTAAATATTTTTGATACTGTTGGCAACTTGACACATTTAAAGAAAACTGAAAACTTTCTGGCTCTAGCTGCCTAGGCTCTTTCAGTTTTAGAAGCATAGCTACATGGGGCACCTGGGTGGCTCAGTCAGTTGAGCATCTGACTTCAGCTCAGGTCACAATCTCACAGTCTGTGGGTTTGAGCCCGGCGTCGGGCTCTGTGCTGACAGCTCAGAGCCTGGAGCCTGCATCACTTTCTGTGTCTTCCTCTCTCTCTGCCCCTCCCCCACTCGCTCTCTGTCTGTCTCTCAAAATAAAATAAAAGACAAAAAACAAAGCACAGCTACATCAAGTCGAGTCACTACCATTATGATTCAGTTGTATGCTCTTAGTGGAAAAGAAGGCAGCCAACAGAGAACCAGCCTGACTATCAGAGAACAGATCAGAGCACAGATCCCAACCTTAGTGAACCTCCATAGCATCAAAGCATAATTAGTAACTGCAAAGGACCCCTCCTTACGAGTTTTATTAAGCCAAACAGTTAGCTGTTTACCAAAGTAATATATATCCAAACATATATATGAATTTTAGATCTATATTTGAACAAATAAGACAATTTCTGACCTGTTAGTGAAACCATTTTTACTTCCTGAAAATAGTCTTACTCATCAAAATCTCTCCTCACCTGAACTAAAGTACCTCTATCAGCCAAGTAGAGTGAGAAGGGACTAGGTTTGGGTGTCACAAAAAGCTTGTTCTGAATTCCCACTGTGCCAGAGATTAGGACACAAAGAAAAATCAGTCATGGCTCCCAGGCTGGTGGAAATTGTGGTGGTGGAAGTGTGAGGAAGGGGGTGGCATATAGGAAAGCTGTTCTCTCTGTGAGAGCTGGCTGGCTGAGCTCACTTTGTGGGTTCCAGTTTTGCAGCTTTTATCTAATTGCCTCAGATCTCAAATAGCAGAGCTCATCCAGCCTCATGAACTCTGGACTTCTTTCCTGATGTCTGCATTGGTTTCTTCTACAACCTTTTCTAGGAGGCTTCTTGTTAAACAAAAAAGACCATGGAAAGCGCTACTTGTTGGTGTTATGATGCTCTGGGACTTATATCTAAATTAATATTTCATAGAAGGCATCATGTGCAACCTCTACTGCACCAGACAATATGGGAATACGAGCACATGCTGCACATAGGTTCATCTTCTGCGGGAGCTGCTTTTGTAAAATCCTCTG
This sequence comes from Crocuta crocuta, assembly GCF_008692635.1. NCBI lineage: Eukaryota > Metazoa > Chordata > Mammalia > Carnivora > Hyaenidae > Crocuta > Crocuta crocuta. Next base: position 12,214,719 of record NW_027532015.1, read on the forward strand.
AAGTGTAGAAAGAAACAGGATGAGAATCCCGTATTTCCAAGCAGAGAACAGATTCTTGCTCAGAATTCTCTTCCCGCTGATGATATCTTATGAAAGTTCTGCAAGGCCAATAAAAATTACAAGAAAGGTGGCCTACAGAGGAGCTTAAATTCGGAGGAAGATTTGGAATCTTGAGTAGGTGGTAAAAAAAAATTTGAAATGCAAATAATAATTTTATAAAGAACCTTCTAAATTATTTAGCATAGATGGCAATTATGGAGGAAACTTTTAGAGGGTCCACAGAGTAGCCAACTAGGCAACTGAAAAACAATTTCAATTTTTTTTAAAAAGGAGGTTTTAAATTAAACTTCAATTGCTTAATGGGGTGCTTGGGTGGCTCAGTCGGTTGAGTGTCTGACTTCGGCTCAGGTCATGATCTCACAATTCGTGGGTTCGAGCCCTGCGTCGGGCTCTGTGCTGACAGCTAGCTCAGAGCCTGGAGCCTGCTTCAGATTCTGTGTCTCCCTCTCTCTCTGTCCCTCCCCTGCTCATAATCTGTTTCTCTCTGGCTCTCCAAAATAAATAAATGTAAAAGCAAAAAAAAAAAACTTAAAAAAATTAATTAATTTCAAGTGCTTAAGTGTAAGGGGGAAAAGAATTAGAATTTTTAGCTTCAGGATCACCCCCCTCTGCATCAGATACTGCTTTTGCACTGGGACTACAATGTTGTAACACTGAGATAAGATAGTAGTATGGTCCATGCCTTCATGGGGACAGTAGTGAAAGAGGCACAAAACAAATGTGTAACTCCACATTGTGAAAATCACAAGGCATTATACACAATAGGGGCAAAAGTGGAGGGCCTAAACTGTCTAGAGCAAAATCAGAGTAAGGCCTCATAAAATGGTAAAGCATTACAAGAGATCAGTAAGGAGGATTCTGATGATTCAGAATTTCCATTTCAACAGACCCATTATATAGTTGTAGCTCAGAGATACCAGGGGCAAGGCCTAAGGATCGGTCACGGCATCTATGTCTTTCCTTTGTTGATGACACCAGAGATCAAGACCTAGTCTTTGGTTTGGCTGGTCCATCCATCCAGACCTGTACTGGCTCCCAAACTCATCTGACCATTAGAGATTATGAAGGGCAGTGTATTAATTTACAACAGGAGTATGCCCTTCTAGTGCCTGGAACTCTTATGGCTATGAACTCTCAGGGAACCCAGCAGGTCTAAGAAGCTGGGCCTTTCCTGCTCAAGATGTTGATTTTCTCTCATACATGTTTGTGCTCCTCTATTTCACTTCCAGAAGATAATCTTCTCCAAGTTCTGAGGGTGTTCCTCTGGTGACCCTACACACTGATTCCAGAACCTACGCTGCACATCAGATTAGCTTGGAATCCCTTGCTCACTACAAACAAATGGTGTAAACAAGATTATTTAAAATATTTAAAGAACTGAACTGAAGTACCTGTAAGCACTCTGAACATACCGTTTAAAGTAGAAATAACTGACACCATAATAAAAATCATTCTTATTTAGTTATTACACATGCATTTAAATGAATGGAAGAAGGAACTAATGAATCAACAAATAAAGGAAGATTGAACTCAGAGACAACTTTGGGATCATGTATTTATTCGATATAAGAAAGAAATCTGTATTTTTTTTAAATTCCAGTGTAGTTAATGTATAGTATTATATTAGCTTTGGGTGTATAGTACAGTAATTCAATAATTCCATACACTATTTAGTGTTCATTGCGATAAGCATACTCTTTTTTTTTTTAATTTTTTAATGTTTTATTTATTTCTAGGAGAGAGAGAGAGAGAGAGACAGCGTGAGCAGGGGAGGGTCAGAGAGAGAGGGAGTCACAGACTGAAACAGGCTCCAGGCTCTGAGCTGGCAGTCAGCACAGAGCCCGACGCGGGGCTCGAACCCACGAACCGCGAGATCATGACCTAAGCGAAAGTCGGACGCTTAACCGACTAAGCCACCCAGGCGCCCGGCGATATGCATACTCTTAATCCCTTTCACCTATTTCATCTATCCCCCCACCCACCTCCTGTAACCATAAATTTGTTTTCTACAGTTTAGAGTCTGTGTTTTGGATTGTCTCTCTCTCTTTTCTTTCCCCTTTTGTTCATTTGCTTTGTTTTTTAAATTCCACATATGAATGAAATGGTACAGTATTTGTCTTTCTCTCACTGGCTTATTTTGCTCAACATTATACTCTCTAGGTCCATCCTCACTAGTGTTATTACAGAATCATATGGTAATTCTATTTTTAATTATTTTGAGAAACCTCCATGTTGTCTTCCACGGCGAATGCCCCAATTTACATTCCCACCAACAGTGCACAGGGTTCCTTTTTCTCCACATCCTCACCAACACTTGTTGTTTCTCAAAGAAATCTGTAGTTTTAAAAGAAAATGGCTAACATTCAGACTGCTCAGTAGTTTAAACTCTCCATTCCCTCCCCTGCCTCAACCACTGATCCAAATTATTATAATCAATCATCATATGACCCAAAGTATTTTTGATATTAAAGCTGGATCCCCCAAGGCAGTGTTTTTTTCAATGTTTATTTATTTTTGAGAGACAGAGTGTGAGCAGAGGAGGGGCAGAGAGAGAAGGTGACACAGAATCTGAAACAGGCTTCAGGCCCTGAGCTGTCAATACAGAGCCGGACTCAGGACTCAAACTCACAAACTGCAAGATCATGACCTGAACCGAAGCCAGTTGCTTAACCAACCGAGCCACCCAGGCACCCTACCACCACCAAACCAGTTTTTATTCATCTAGAGTTCATGAATCCTTCATACTACTTAAAGCATTTGGGGGGATCCTCTTTTTCTCCTCAAGAACTCTTTAATTTATGTTTTCATTTTATCAGTAATTTTTAAAAAATTATTACATTCTTATTGTGCATCATCAAAATGACCATCTTTCAAATTTGGATTTAGGAATACAACTGTGGTGGTGTCAGGCCATATTCCTTAAAACCCTAGAAAGAAAAGAGTTGAAGTGATTTCATTTTTTTAATTCCATAAGTGACATGTTCATACAATGTGAAAACTAAGTGAAGTCATGATGTGCTCTATACAAGTTTTTGCCATGATTCAAATAGAGAATTTCCCCATTGCACGGCATGTTTGGGCATCAGTGGTCAAACTTTGTAGAAAAAAAATATGCTATAATTCTTGTTGCTGGATTTGTACTGCAAGGGATGACTTAATTTTGACAAAATCTTCCACTAAATGCTGTTGATTTTAATTTTTATTGACTCTTTAGTTTTATTTTTTGGTTAGCATATATATGCCTTCCAGTATTACGATTGTATAGAAGCTACAAACACAAGTATGTACCATAGTGTTTTCTAGTTTCACATACTTAAGAAGTATAATGAAAATAATATAAGTAGCATTTAAGGCTTTAGCAATGCTTTTCTCTTGAAAAAGGTCCGTATATTATTTTTGAGAAAATACCGTTTTAAACTAGTATTTTTTCAATATTTCTGTCCTGTGAGGTCCCTTTTCTTATTATTTCATGAGGCACCTAGGCATTTTTTAAAAGCTTTATTTATTTACTTTGAGAAAGAGAGAGCGAGAAGGGGGGGAGGGGCAGAGAGAGAGAGGGAGAGAGAATCCCAAGCAAGGATTCCATGCGGGGCCGGAACTCATGAACCGAACCCTAGGATCATGATCTGAGCTGAAACTAAGAGTTGGACGCTTAACTACTGAGCCATCCAGGTGCCCCATGAGTCTTTTAAGCATTTTTTAGTTATTTAAAAATGTTTTGTATGGTGCATAAAAAGAAGACAGTTCACAGGAAATATTATGACTTAAATAAATATATTATTGAAGTACATTTTGTGGAATTTATTTTAAGCCTGTCTTTAACAATATTTATTACACAGAAATATAAAAAGCAAAATCTTTCTTTCTTACATCGTGGACTTCAATTCATAAGTTCTTTAGAATCAATTATTAAAGAAAAGCATCACTTGTTGACAAACTGAAAATCAATGATATCTTCTCTTCGGATTTGGTACTAAATGGATATTTAAATATAAATTGAAATACAGCTACAGTGACATCAGAAATTAACACAACATACTTTCATTTCTGGATGCTTGTAGTTCTTATATTTTGTGCTTAAAAACCAACTGGAGTTTTTAAAAAGAATTTGTGTGTTTTCTTTGTAATTAATGATTAAGTTGAAGAGAAGTTTAAGCGCTTATTTGCAAACACACCTCCGCTACTGTTATATGTGGCAGTTGAAACTTTGTTTCTAATAAATAGAAGGCCAATTGTTTCTTCTTTCTGGCTCTGACTTCTGAGTTCTAGAACACATTGGCGCCACATCAGAATTTTCATTATATGAAGGTAACCTCTGCATGGCGTGAACACAATCATAAGTCATTGGCAGAATAATGATCACAACTACATTTCTCACTGATTTATTTTATTCAGGGCCATTTCTCTTCTATCTTAAAAAAGAATCCCTACGTGAATGAGAATTAAAGCAACTCAAAGTGGCACAACAGTAAAAGTCACCCTTCTGCCAGGGGAATTTGGTGAGAGGGTAACCGAGTTAAGTACCTGCATGTCAGATGTGGATGTCTGTGCCCAGATCAGTAGGTTCGTTCAGCACACACAGAAACTTTCAAACTTCCATTTTGAACTACAAAACTACTTTAAATGATTTTATTTCCCATGTTTTAAAAACTAGAAATTGATACAGATACCGTGCCTTTTACAACACACCCGCCTATCATACAGGGGGCCAGTTGGGAAATGCTGATCTAAGCCATTCAACACATCTCTTATCCTATTTCACTGAAGTCTTCATAAAGACTTAGTTTCCTCTGATAATCTGCTCTTGTGTTTTAAAATCCTGATGTTTCAGGAAGTCCTTTACGGGCAAGTCACTTAACCTTTCAGGACCTCAGATTTCTCATTTAGAAAATGGGGGGGTGGGGGTGACTAAGATTTTTTTTTAAGTCCTACCTAGAATTAAAATGCTCTGGTTTTTGTGTTAGCCAAAACTTTCATTTTCATAACTGTTTAATATCAGAACAGTGTTTTCAAACAAATTCAAACAAGAAATCCTTAATACATAAAGCACGTAAAAGTGAAGCTGAGAACACTTGAGGTCTGCAGAACACAATTTGAAAACCACAGATCTAAAGCTCTCTTTTAAAAATGCTTTCCTTTTTTCTTTGTCTCAGTGGAAAAGGAAAACATCTGGAAAGGATCCTCCATATTAGTTTCCCTGTGTGTACATGAGAACATGTGTATTAAGTCACCTGTCAGCTTTTCTTCTCCAGATTAAATAGCTATTATAAGTCCCATTTCCCATCCCTTTAAAATATATTTCCCCTCTTTTTTTAATGAACCTTCTTTAGTTTCTGTAATTCTTTATTAAAATGTAAAGTTACAAACCAAGCACAATCTCTGAGAAGAGCCAAGTATAGCAAAAGGATTACTTCCAGTTCTATCAGGAGATATTCTCACTCCTAACACACTCCAAGTTGTTTCCTTTTTAATAATGACGTTCTGCTGCTGCCTCCCATTCAACTAATAGCTCAATTTGACCCACGTTTTTTTCTTTCCTTCCTTGCTTTCTTCCCTTCTTTCTTTCTTTTTTCCTTTCCTTTTCTTTCCTTTCCTTTCGTTCTTTTGTGTTATATTTGATCAACTGATTGCCCATCTAATACCCATGTTATTGTCCTCATGAGTCCTTTGAAATGTTTCCTATTGAATATAATTCCATTTTTAATGGAGCATTTCTCTAATTAGTTATGGTCACTGAAGTTATCTTCTGCCTTCCAACATACTTCATCCAACTTCCTAACCAATGTGAATGTTGCCTAGTTTCTTTTTGAAGCTGTAGACTACTAAATGTCAACTACCTAAAAAGAATCTACACATGAGGTGTGTTCTGGGTGAACTGTGTCTCATAAAATTCATAGCTTGCAGCCTTATTTCCCAGGATCTCAGAATATAACTATATTTGGATATAAGGTCTTCAAAGAACCGACTGAATTAAAATGAGGCTATTTGGGTAGGTCCTAATCGAATCTGATGCAGAAACACAGCTGGAGCTTCGTCACAGAGACAAATAGGAGAAAGAATATGTGAAGACACAGCCAGAAAGTGACCACCTGCAAGCTAAAGAGAGAGGCCTCAGATGAAACCAAACCTGCTGACACCTTGATAGTGGACTTTCAGCCTCCAGAACTGTGAGAAAATAAATGTTTACCGTTGAAACCACGCAGTGGTTGTATTTGGTTACAGTATCCTGAGCAGACTCATACAAGCTACTCTATGCATCACATTGTGCAGCCCCTGGGGCTCACCGGGGAATGTCCGCCATCACAGAGAAGGCCACAAGAGAGCACAGATACCCAGAACTCAAGCCAGAATAAGTCATAAAGGAAGATCTGAGCAAAATGTCCTAGGAGCAGCAAGGGAGCCAGATTTCTTTCCATCTTGGGGATTGAGGCTTCAGACAGGAGATGTCACCTAAGCAGGGCCTTCAAAGAGGGGCAAGATTCCAATCAGGGGAGGCAAGGGGAAGGCATGCCAATCGAGGGGACAGGATTCTGTGAGTGTAAACTACACTCATGCTACACCTGACGACAAGGTCAGTGGTTTGCAAACCTGTCTAAACAGCAGAACTACCTGGAAGCTTTTTTAAAAACACACAGATCATCGGGCCCCACTCCTAATCCACTGAATCACGAGTTCCAGAGATAATGTCCTGGAATCTTTATTTTAACCAACTTCTCAGGTGAGTTGTATCAGTTTCATCAAGTTTAAAGATCCCTTTTTAATAAAACATCTCACTGCCTGCTCCCTCTCCCCCTGGGAATCACTATATCTTTATCGAATGAGAAAATACATGAAGACACAAAAAACGATTATGAGTTTAGTGATGATTTCAAGTGAATTTGTATTTTATTACACAGAACCAAATCCACAAGGTTAAAACGAATATGAATGTGTCATTTTTACATAAGCAAATACATAGAAGAGATTTTTTTAACATTTATTTATTTTTGAGAGAGAGAGAGGAAAAAGAGAGAGAGAGAGCAAGCACGAGCAGGGAAGGGGGCAGAGAGAGTGGGAGGCACAGAATCCGAAGAAGATTTCAGGCTCTGAACTGTCAGCACAGAGCCCAATGCGGGGCTCGAACCCACGAGCTCTGAGATCATGACCTGAGCTGAAGTCGTACATCTAACCACCTGAGCCCCCCAGGCCCCCCAGAAGACATTATTTATTCAACTTGCCGAAATGCACAGACAGATTCCACCTCTTTATTCACCACGAGTCCTTACCCTGACACTAACGTCCGCCCACAGTTTCTGTACGAGGAACAATGGGTGCAGTGACAGCTCCTACCCCAAATCATGCTACACACCAGTAAAATATCGGAATTCTCCATCACAGTCCTCACAAATGAGGGAGAATAGGAGAGGAAGAGGAGAAGGGCAGATAGGGACTGTCGTCACACCTCATGTTCAGACAGATGCTCCTGCCTGATTATGGTGACCACATGGATGGTGGAATATGAGCTCTTTTCTCATCAGCCAAGACCTAGAGTCAAAGTCTTAGGTGGTGGGGGAGGGGAGAAAAGGCCCAACCAGTGTCTGTCTGTTTCTTTCTCTTCCCTTCCCCCTAATCCCTCTGAGAAGGAGGTCATTTTTTGTTTGTTTGTTTGTTTCATTTTGTTTTTTGTTTTTTTACTCTCTGAGATGCAAAATCCTCCTTTCTGAAATGACGAAAGTAATCCTTTCTTGTCAGGGTAAAGATTAGGCGAAATCACGTATACAAAGGACAAAACCTAGTATTAGACCCCACCCTAGCCCCTAGCCCCTAGCCTCAAGCCCACCCTACCTCCACAGCTACAAACTCTTCCATACATTTTTTGAAGGTGGGTTCTTCAGTGGGACTTCCCTCAACAGTTTCCTGAAGCTCAAAGCTTACCTCAGAAAAGCTCACACTGATAGGGACCTACCTCCATAACTCAACAGTCAATGACCCCCAGATGAGCTATCTTCCCAAACAGATCACAGTCTTGTTCAAGTACATGATAGGCCACATGCAGACAGTGGTGCTCTGCTGTTCTTTCCACTAGATTCTTCTACCTCCAGCCTTGAAAGTAACCTTCTCCAGAAAATCTTCTCTGACCTCCTTCCTCATAAATCCTTCAAATAAAAATTTTTAATGTTTATTTATCTTTGAAGGAGAGAGAGACAGACAGAGCATGAGCGGGGGAGGAGCAGAGAGAGCGGTTGACACAGAACCTGAAGTGGGCTCCAGGCTCTGAGCTGTCAGCAGACACAGGGCTCAAACTCACAAACTGTGAGATCATGACCTGAGCCGAAGTCGGACACTCAACCATCCAGGCGCCCCTTTCATAAATCCTTCATTTAGTTTCCCTCTGTACCTCTGCTATATTTCATTCATTCATTCATTCATTCATTCATTCATTCATTCATCTGGTCAGGAAAAGACTAACCATGTCAGGACTGGTTTGAAGGAACAAACAGGCAAGGTCTTCACTCCTGGAGCTGCCAATCTCAGGAGGGGAAGACAGTAAAAATTCAATATGCAACGTATCAGGTGGAGAAAAATGCCAAGAGGCAAAATGAAAAAGGCAAACAAGGGTATTGCTGTTTGGGTGGGATAGTCAGGAAGACCTCACTGAGGTCGTGTCTGAGCAGAAACATGAAGAAATGAGTGTGCAGGCCAGCAGGATAACTGGGAAGATATCCAGGCAGTGTCTTTTTTTCCAGAAGGGCAGGGGTCTTGTGTTACTCAGTTTCTCCACCACTGGGATAGGTGGAATTACGTCACTCCAAAACAGATATGCTAGAATCCTAACCCTCAGTACTTCAAAACGTGACCTTATTTGGAGATGGGATCTTTATAGAGATAATCAAGTTAAAGTGAGATCATTAGGATAGGCTCGAAACCAATTTGACGGGTGTCCTCAAAAAAGGGGAAATTTTAGAATTGTGCACACAGGACAACACCAGCTGGAGATAGAGGCAGAGATGGGGTGATGCCCAGAGAAGCAAAGGAACACTGAAGATGGCCTACAAATGACCAAATCTAGGAGAGACACAGGGAATAGATTTCTCTGCCACAGCCCTCAGAACCAGCCCTGCCCACACCTTGATCTTGGACTTCGAGCCTCCAGAACCGTGACAACAAATTCCTGTTCTTTCAGCCTGAGTGGCATAAACAAAGTCTGTAGTACTTTCTTACGGCAGTGCTGGGAAGCCACGTCTCTCTGTGAAGGTCACACATAGACCATGTCCTTACCTGGGTTCAGAGGATAAACCCTTGGCTCCATGGGCTTGTGCATACCCCTGGATGACAGAGGACTGTAACTGCCCCTACATGGACTCCCTGCTTCCGGTCTTACTTTCGCAATCCATTCTCCACAGTACTGTCCTGATCTCTCTGAAATAAAAACGCCTCACCTCACTGATTCACAAGCCTTCACTTGCATCTCCTCGTCTTCAGCACGCAACCCAAATTTCTCAGCTTGGGAACCAAAGAGCACAGGATCAAGCCCCAGTTCACCCCTCCAACCTTGCCCTTCTCATCTCTGTCCCTTCCTGGGGTGGCCTAACCTCTACTCATCCTCGGGCCTCAATTTAGTCCCCACCTACACTGGGAAGCCTTCCCAAGCCCACGGCCCCTGAAACAAGGTTAGGCGTCCCTCCTGGGTGCCTCCAGAAGCCCTTGTGCTGTTGCTGCATTTACTACAGCGTGCCCCAAACCCGTTTGTCCGTCTCTTCCTTTTGAACACTAGTGCCCATTCGCGTCGTTTCTCTAGGCGCTAAGAAAGTGCCTGGTGCTTAGGGCACCCTCACTGGATGGATGAATAAATGAACAAAGCATGCCACGTTTTGACCGGCTGGTCCCAGAACTCAATTTTTTTCCCTTTAAGGGGTGGGGGTGGGAAGGTGACCTTTGAAGAGATTTCCCAACAGTATGTGGAACCACCAGAGCTGGATGGGGCTGCACCTTTTCTTAATGGCTGCAAGAGGAATTTAGATTAGGCATTCAAGAGCTGACCCTTGTGTCGCAAGACAGTGCAGCCTGAGGAAGGGAAGTAAACAATCTATCTGACCATTTTTGAGTCTGGGGTTGACCAGAATTTTGGAGCCTTTTTTTTTTTTCTTTTTTAATAGCGAGTGGCACTTTCAGGTTTCTTCCCAGCCTCTGATTCTGTACCCGCAAGACCATGACCTACAGGTAAAAGTGGTGGGTGGACAGGAGAAGAATTACTCCAACCAACAATGCAATGTGTTCTGTGCACAAGTCTCCAAGAAGTAAATCTTTTTGAGGTTTAAATATCATTGCACTCACAGTTACAAATGCTGAAGAGCCTGGAAAAGGACAGAGCAAAACACAGTAACAATGTTTAAATATGTATATATTTAAATATATATTAAATATAAATGTATATATCTAACTAGAGGAAGACAGAGGGATAATAGATTCCCATAATGAGGATTCGCTCGCAATCCTCAGGATTTTTGCAAATTCCTGAAAGGGGAGACGTATCAGAATTTCCAGTCCTCAAAAAATAGGGCCTAAAAAAGTCTTGTGTGCAAGGGAGAAAAGGAGGGGTGGAGGGCGGGGGACTAGCTCTTCGCAGCAGGAAGTCTTCAATGGCTATCGAGTTATGAAGAAACAACTCTGAACAGAAGTCCTTATTCGGAGCGCTAAACTCGCTTTTACCACATAAAGAGCAATATAAAAAGCTCGGAGCAGCCTCATCATGGTGTTGGGGAAACAACTCGGCTTCCCCAAGTGAGAAAGCAAGAGAGCTCCGAGTGGTAGCCCAGACCGGCGTTAGGGTTTTTATTTGCAAGTCAATGAGCCAAATGGACGACCAGGCTACTTGTGCCGCGTTCTGGGAAGCAAGGTTATTATTATCGCCTATTGCCCCACTGAACAATTTCACTGAAAAGGAAGAGTCCCAGCAGTGTGTGTGCGCACGGTGCCACACGGGACGTGCAGCTACGTGCCCACCTCCAGAACGACTTTATTTACAAAGCGATTACCATGTTATCTATTTGTTTTCCTTTTCCAGCAACAGCAGCTTGACTCAGCCCTCGAATTTCTTAATTACAAACCCGTTCGCTTCTGAATCAACCCCAAATCGTCAGGCAGAGCCCGGAGGGAGGCTGTGCAAGTTTGCACACACCCCCACCTCCCGGATCAAGGGCAACAGCAGAAGCAAGAAACTGTGTATGTGCAAAAAGGTGGATCTGGGGACGAGGATCGCTGAGTTTGTTTACAGAGCAGAGACGCCTCAGCTCGGATGCCAAAGCTACCAAGAGCTGCAAACGCAAACTTAGCAGAAGCACACGTACCCCGGGAGCGGCGAGTGGGCCCGAAAGCGCGGACCGNAAAAAAAATGCATCTACACTCAGAATAACTAGATCAGGTTTACCCAGTGTCCCTATCAAAACACAAAGGCACAGCCCGGGAAAGTGTGCTCGGGGAAGGGGCATTATTTGTCCGGGTATTTAAAACCCCACTCGGGGAAACACAGCCTTTCTTCGCAGCCCGGGGGAGAGGGGCGGAGAGTTTGCAAAGCCGGGGTGGCAGAAGGGCACTGTGCAGGAAGGGCACTATGCAGGGCACCCCCTTTGCCCGTAGAAGGCAGCCAGCCCAGCTCGCTAGGTGAGCCGACTGAGCGCTGCGGGAGGGGGGATCCGGCCCGAGGGGTGCATTCCGTTTTCCTCGCTCTTCTCGGGGCAGGCGCTACTTCGGGGCTAGAAGTGCAGGGGGCATTTTCTTCCCGCTCCGAGGGCGACCAGGCTGGCCGGGGGGCTGGTGGGCAGGGAGGAGACCAGAGTCCGGCGGCACTGAGGCGGCGCCTGGGCCCGCAGCCTCTGCGCACGTGCCTCTGGCCGCGGGGACGCGGCTCCGCTACCCGGTCCCGCGTGCCCGGGGCTCCGGTGTCCGCGTTTTGCCGCCGCCCCGCCCGGGAGGCTCTAGCTCCGCCCTTCCTGAATCCCTTAAATTAACTGTGGCCAAAGCCCTAAGAAACACAGCTCATTGTTGGCAGCTGCCGGGCGGTCTTACCGAGCTGTGAGGGCAGCGGAGGGGACATAAAAGGGAACGGCTCCGATTCTGCTCCGGCGGCTGCTGCAAGAGCTCTGCGCCGACGTCGCGACCGCGAGCGCCCTGCACCCCGGAAAGGCCCCCTCTATGTGCTGCTGAGCCGGTCCCGGACCCGACGATCCCGCCCTCGGTCTTCGGAGCAGAAATCGCAAAGACGGAAGGTAAGCGCGGCGGGCGAAGCTGGCTGGGGCGCCTGCCAGCCCAGTCCTCCGAGGGCTGGGTTTGCCCGGAGGAAGAGCGTGAGGCGGAGCTGGGGAATAACAACAGGATGTGCAACAACAGGATGAGGAGGGCTGATTTAATGCCTGAAGTTCGCGGCACGGCTACGGGGCACTTCCTTTATTAGGCGACTTCGGGGAGCAGAGGGGGGTGTGGGCACGGGTCCGCCCGCCCGATCGCAGGGGAGCGGGCTGTTTGTTCGGCGCCCAGCTCTGTTGCGGGTGGCAGGTCCGCCGCCGTGGCGAGCCCCGGGTGCACAGGCTGCTAGTAGGAGCCTGGGGTTAGTTAGTGGTTCGCAGCCGACGTGCGTCCGGGGAGCCTAGGGGACACAGGCAAGAAAAAGTGGGGTGCGCCTTGGTGGGCGGCACGTGTGGCGCGAGTCTTACCGTCTGCCCTTTTCACTTTCAGGACTGGAAATGGCAGACCATATGATGGCCATGAACCACGGGCGCTTCCCCGACGGCACCAACGGGCTGCACCACCACCCTGCCCATCGCATGGGCATGGGACAGTTCCCGAGCCCCCATCACCACCAGCAGCAGCAGCCCCAACACGCCTTCAACGCCCTCATGGGCGAGCACATACACTACGGCGCGGGCAACATGAATGCCACGAGCGGCATCAGGCATGCGATGGGGCCGGGGACTGTGAACGGAGGGCACCCCCCGAGCGCGCTGGCCCCCGCGGCCAGGTTCAACAACTCCCAGTTCATGGGCCCCCCGGTGGCCAGCCAGGGAGGCTCCCTGCCGGCCAGCATGCAGCTGCAGAAGCTCAACAACCAGTATTTCAACCATCATCCCTACCCCCACAACCACTACATGCCGGATTTGCACCCCGCTGCAGGCCACCAGATGAACGGGACAAACCAGCACTTCCGAGATTGCAACCCCAAGCACAGCGGCGGCAGCAGCACCCCCGGCGGCTCCGGCGGCAGCAGCACCCCTGGCGGCTCCGGCGGCACCTCGACACTGATTTCATCGACGAGGAAGTGCTTATGTCCTTAGTGATAGAAATGGGTTTGGACCGCATCAAGGAGCTGCCCGAACTCTGGCTGGGGCAAAACGAGTTTGATTTTATGACGGACTTCGTGTGCAAACAGCAGCCCAGCAGAGTAAGCTGTTGACTTGATCGAAACCCCGGCGAAAAGAAATCAAACCCCCAACTTCGGTGTGAATTAAAAAAAACAAAAACAAAAAAAAAGAAACAAAAAAAGAAACACAAAAAAAAACATTCCCTTAGACACAGTATCTCGCTTTTCAGATCTTGAAAGGTTTGAGAACTTGGAAACAAAGTAAACTATAAACTTGTACAAATTGGTTTAAAAATTGCTGCCACTTTTTTTTTTTCTGTTTTTGTTTCGTTTTGTAGCCTTGACATTCACCTCCCTTATGTAGTTGAAATATCTAGCTAACTTGGTCTTTTTTGTTGTTTGTTTTTACTCCTTATTTCCTCACTTTCTCCAGTGCTCAACTGTTAGATATTAATCTTGGCAAACTGCTTAATCTTGTGGATTTTGTAGATGGTTTCAAATGACTGAGTTGCATTCAGATTGACGAGTGAAAGGAAAAATTGCATTAGTTGGTTGCATGAACTTTGAAGGGCAGATATTACTGCACAAACTCTGCCATCTCGCTTCGTTTTTTTAACTATGCATTTGAGTACAGACTAATTTTTTAAATATGCTAAACTGGAAGATTAAACAGATGTGGGCCAAACCGTCTGGATCAGGAAAAGTCATACTGTTCACTTTCAAGTTGGCTGTCCCCTCCCCCATATGTACAGACAATAATAGGGTGTGGAATGTCGTCAGTGGCAAACATTTCACAGATTTTTATTTTGTTTCTGTCTTCAACATTTTTGACACTGTGCTAATAGTTCTATTCAGTACATGAAAAGATACTACTGTGTTGAAAGCTTTTTAGGAAATTTTGACAGTATTTTTGTACAAAACATTTTTTTGAGAAAATACTTGTTAATTTATTCTATTTTAATTTGCCAATGTCAATAAAAAGTTAAGAAATACTTGTTTTCTAGAAGTCATTTGGGGGGTGGCTGCTCCTTTTGGTGGCTTTTTCTCTCTTGAAGTTGAACACTTTATTGATGAGAGTAAGCATTCCAAAGGATAAATCACAGGACACTAAAAACAGGTCATGATGAGCTTAAGTGGAGAGCAGGATTTAACATAATTGGCATAATACTTCATTGTTATCATTGTAACATGCCTCTTGGTGTGGTTTAATCAGAAGCTGCAAAGTTGTCAAAGAGCATTTTTTTTCTTAATTGCCATCATATTCAAGTGTACTCCAGAGTTAGGGAGGTTTGTAACACTAAATATTAATAGAAATTTTTTTCATGGGGTGGGGGGGGCAACCAAGTGTTTCTAGTCATACCTGATTCAACTATGTAAATGTAGATCAGGATAATATACCGGGAGATTGGTGAGGGTGGCATTAAACATAAATCTACCTTTATCTCTAGTGACGAATTTTATTTCTCAGCAAAAGACCTAAGGAGAGGCACACATTTTCAAGCTTAATCTCTGAAATAGCTTCTGACTGGTTTATACTCCTAAGAGGAAGAGGGGGCAGAATTCCACCTTGAGGCTTTCTATTTTGTTCTATAATATTTAAAATTTACACAGGGAGGTTGATTCAAAGGTCAAATTACAGTCATCACAGGATCTTCCCTTTCAAGCATGCCCTGTTTTCCAGAATTCCGAGCCTTTTCTGTTACAGACAAGGGGTGCAAAGAACATAAGGATAGGATTGTTTAATTTTACCTAAAAGTGTTACCAGGAAGACATAATTACAGTTAAGTAGGTGTCAAGTTTTGCCTATAACCAAGCAAAAGAAAAGGTCATATTGTTAAAATCTCAAGTTATCCCAGTTTGAAGATGGAATTTTGTTTTCCCTCTCGTTTTCCTAGCTTATAAGAGCAATACACCTACCTTCAAGAAAAAATACAGTCTTTTATATTTGACCCACTGGAGAAGTAAAGAAATACAGGTTGAGGAAAATCTCACAAATAATAACTTTAAAAGAGCATTTCTTTTTGACTCTTAGATTCTAATCTTAAATCCCATATTTCATAACAAAAAAAGGAAACAGAAGTGTTAAATTACAGTGAGCCTGGCGTCAAGGCTCATTTCAGTATAATTCAGATCACCTACATTCTACAATTCTATTTCCAAGGCAAGCCATTAAAATTAAGATGCACACTCCACTGGGCTTTTTATACCTCTATAACTGACACTTATTAAAAATTATGCTCTAAATAAATAATTTCTCTGAAAATTGAAAATCATTCAAAACTCTTCACCCCGTTTTAAAAAACGAATCCAGATTCCCCACATTAATAGTTCAAGCTGAAGTTTTCTTCAGCTAAGATATGTCAATACTAAATCTGCAATCAGCAGTAAATCTTCCTGGCTAGGCATTTTCTCCGCAAGTTTTTCTTTTCCTTTTTTTTTTTTTTCCAGAGGCTCAAGCGAAAAAATATGTTTGCATACATATTAATACAGCCATTCCTGTTCTTTTTCACTTGCGCCAGGGGAAAAAAAAAAGGAAAGCTATTGGAGGCATTGTATTTTTTCTTCCCTTTTTTTTTTTTTTTTTTTTTTTAAAAAAAAAAAAAAAAAAAGAATGTTNTTTTGCATAAAGAAAGAAGCAAAAGAATTGTCTTGCCACCACCCTTCACCATTTATTCTGCCAGGAAATAAGCCACAACACCTGCTCTGTCACTAAATTCCTCCTGCGGCTCTAACACCACCGGAACACGTATGTGGAGATGCAGAGCTCAAGGAACTATTATTAGATCCTGAGCCCATCTCTGCCAGAACAGAGGACTCAAACAGAGAAGCTGGTTTAAAAGCACAATTTCTCCTCAGTACAAACACAACCCCCCACCCCACCCCCTATTCATTTGAATGCTCTCTATTGCATTAAAACTCTTTCTCGATCAACAATTGAGCAGACTCTATGCGGTATCTGCAGGTCTCTCAAGTGGAGGAAAAATAACTCCTTGTTTGAACAACCTGATTAATGAAACCTGTACAGTGACCTAGCTCACCGGGCTACTGGCGGACATTTGCAAAACCTTTTGTGGTCTTGCTTCCTACTAAGTTGCTTAGAGCATATGGGGAAATTTGACCTCTGTACCTTGGCTGTTTTTCAAAAAGTTCTAATATGGTACAAGAGAGCTTCTGTTCTTTAAGCTTTGCCCACAAATAGATACTCCACGCTTGATTTTTCAAGATGAGATCAATGATAAGCAAGAACATCATAGAAACTAGTCAGAAAAATAAGAACACGTTGATGAAAACTTGTACCTCTGCCTTGTGGCTGCTGAAATCCTGGTGGCGGTATTTTTGCGGGAGCTGATAAAGACGTTACATCTGTGGATGGGTCTTGAAGGACAGTTACCTAATCACCACTGTTTATGGGGTGCTAGGCTAGAGCACTAGTACCAGAAGGCTGACATCTATTGTGAAGTTTATGGTCTCCGTGACTTTTACTACTGTAAACGCCTGGGATAGCTATAAATTGATGTCAACATTAAAGGCCAGATCCTTTAGAGCAAAATATTAATCCCCTAATCTATTATGGGTGGCCGGCTTTGAAATATAAACTTTGCAGTCCCAGACCATTAGGTGTTTTCGCCCCCTTGTGGAATTTATTTAGAAGGTCAAAAGAAAGCCATTTGCTTAAGAGGGGTTTTTTGTTGTTGTTTTATTATTTGTTTGTTTACCTTTTCTGAATGCTTCGTTTTCTTTCTAGAAGCAAACAGCATATATTTGAGCAACAAATTTTTTATCAAAAAGATTTCAAAGTAGACACCCTTTATGAAAATAAGAGTATTTTGCTTACATGAGACCTTAACTTAGGACAAGTGTACGTAATTGAGATTTGCCTCATATTTCAAAAGATGTATCGGCTAAGGGATTTTCTTTTGTTAACAGTATCATGAGCAATGCTACAGCCTGTCAGTTAAAACTGATACTCTGCACTCTCACAACAGAACTGTTGTTTTGGGGCAAGTGTAAATAATAATGCATTCGACGGCTGGCGAGTGTTTGGAAAGGTGGAGGGAAATATCTAGGAATGCAGAACGTGGTTATCTATGTTGGAATGTGACCAAGCCACAGGCTCTAATCTTGTGAAAGGGCCACAGGATGTTTAAAGGGAATGAGTGTTGCTGTCTAATTGATTCAGTGAAATTTACTTTAAAATAAGCTTGGCAGATAACATTGTCTCCAAAGAAATAAATAAATTTAGAATTCAAGGAATTCAGGACCCAAGCCATTGGCAATTTTCTCCTCTCCAACCGTATTGTTTTGCTAGCACAAAAGAGGTGTTACACAGCTTCAGAGATGGTATTTATCATTTTGGTACTGTACCACTATCATCAGAATCAGAGCTGCCAGGCAGGTTGGAGCAAGACAACAATGGGTGGCACATCAAGTGACTTAGCCAATGAACTCCTATTATCATGTGTTCTGTTTGTCTTTTTCCCCCAGAATAGAAGAAACAATGGCAATGTCAGAATTTTAATTGCAATGGACTGGCTTAAATTACTTGACCTATTTTTATCCAGCTAGGAGAGAAATGATTCTATTTTTTTTCTTGGTAGCAATACTTACCATTTAAATTGGGGAGAGAAATATAAGAACATTTCTCTGTCAAGTAGTGTACTGTCGATAAATAGTTTCCGTTTGCTTTGTAGTAAATAAGATTCACATATATTGTTGAAAAATTTTAAGACACCTGAAATGAACTCTTCCCCTTCGTTGGAGAACTTAAAGTCATAAGGAATGCTAAATAACGAGTCGAAAATATTCTAAGAGCTGCTGGTGTGAATTCCCATAGTATTTTGATAGTTGTGAACATAATAAAAGAAAAGCTAGGAGAAATTGGTGTCTACAGTGTGAAGGAAATGAATCCATGGTTCTTGGGAAAGAGATATCAACCAACATCTTCCTCACCATCTAGGAACAAATAATGGCTTTTTAGTGCCTGGATCCTTATCAGCTACTTCTTGCCCAAGACGAGCTTTGATGGTGTCAGAGCCAGCCCCAGGTGCCAGCTGGTGATCCTTTTTGAGAATTCTACTTAGCTAAACCAACACATGAAGAGTGAACTAAAGCAGAGGCAAGATGAATGAGTACTATTACTAGCTTCATATGTTGTTAGCTTTCATTAGGCTGAACTAATCTGAAAGATTAGTAAGGCAGGGCACCACATGGGTGAGGACAGTAGTTCACAGGATTCTTGGAATTTTCCCATAGCATCACCATTGTGCTCCGCCCTGAAATCCGTCCCCTTCCTTCGACAGTGGAAGGGCTCCTTGATTACATTTTCGGTTGCGAAGGAAACAGACAAGGGATTCTGGCTCCAAAGGAACCGGTGGGAAGGCAAGGTTAGCTGAGTGCGCCTTGCAGAAGATCTGCAAATTGGCAAGTGGCTTTTGAAAAGTTAATAGTGTTCAAGAATCCTGTTTGTCTATTCTTGAAAGCTGGGTGGGGAGCAAGATTTAGGCTTGAGTAAAAGTCAAACTGGCAGAAAACCAGAAAAAAATGTTGTCAGAGGACAGCCAATTCCAGGGTATGGTATTATTTTATGAACACTTGGAGGGAACAGGATGCTGGAGTCGAGGAAATGCGATCAAAGCTATTGAAGTCTTTTCTCTGTGTGTCTCCCTACAGATTGACAGAAAAGTTGGCCTGTCATTTCTTTAACTAGCTTGACCACAGAATTGTTTTATTTTTTCTTTTTAATTTCTGGTAACCTCTCTCCTCCCCCCACCTTTGCTTCATGACAATATCTCCAAGCTGACAAACACCTAGCACCTAAATTGTACATAAAAATCTTTAGGTCTCCTTGTAAATATTGCCCCATTATATTTATTTTGGATAACTCTTTGAAGGAAGATCCTGGATGCAAAATGATGGCTAATTCTATATTTCTTCTCTTTACCTGGTGTGTTTAGCAAATATATGTATGATGGGGCCAGTCTGTGAAAAGTGATTGAACTGCTATGCTCCTAATATGAACCCCAAATAAAAATCCAAATGTTTCTTAGATCCCTGTCTGCCAACATGTTTTAGGGCAAAGATTCTCAGCTAGGTAAGGCCACCCCTCTAAGAGGCAAATCAGAATGGGAAGAAGGTGTAGGGCAGTAACTTGAAAAAACATATTTCATATGTGGAAAAATGTTTAAATACATATTGCTTCAGTAAGACTTCTGAAAAATCTTCCTGACTGATGGAGCATGGATTTTAAACTGGTGAGAAATCCTGTTTAGACTAGATGATTTCCACAAAATCAGAGAAATTCACCCTGTTGACAGCACCACTTGAGGAATCATTTTGTTAACTCAAGTTTCCTGTGACTGAGCTGACTTTGCGGAGCGCCTACTATGTGACAGGCATTGTGGTGGGCACTTTGCATATGTAATCTTATTTAATCCTCGAAATATTCCTACAAGGAATGTCAGGTCATCATTCCAATTTTAGATAAGGAAACTATTATTTAAAGAGGAAGTAAGTTGCTCAAGGGCAATACAGCTGGTAAGATGCAAAGTGGTTTTCCAGACGTAGCTTCCAGTAGAGTGTTTATTCTAATTTTATTATTATTTTTTATTTTAGAAAGAGAGAGAGAGCGTGGGGACGGGGTAGAGGGGCAGAAGGAGTGAGAGAGAATCTCAAGCAGGCTCCACACTCAGTGTGGAGCTTAAGGTGGGGCTCATTCTAATACATGACACTACTATTCTAAACCAAGTTACTCTTACTCTTTTTTTTTTTTCAAATTACTCTTATTCTTAGATGCCATGATTGTAAGCCCGTCAGTCAATCTAATAATGGGCTTCAGGGGAAAAAAAATCCCAATACATTATATGTACACAAATTATAAAGTATAGTAACACAATTATGACACCGACCTATCCCTACAGCTGCATACCAATTCCCTTTGGGATTTACAAGATTTGGGTCTACACTTTTCACACCCAGTCTGAAGATTCTTCTAAATTAAGTTTGGTCCCGACAGACATTGCAAGACTAGCAGAAGTGGTGAGCCTGCCTAATCCCTTCTTAGCAGCTTTACCTGGTTTACACTTCAAGTCAAATGAAATAATACCAGTGAGTTAAATTTTAATTCTGTTTTTTATTTCTTAATTGAATTACATATTGCTGGATGATAAATAGTTCCTTTCACAAAGTAACCCAACAACTTAGCTTTGTCAATTCCATAATCTATTAAGTGAGAATGTCAGTGGCTAAATTCTTCCATGTTAAAGAGGATCACGTCACAACTTGACATACTTCCTGGAAGCAACTATGGTTTAACAGTGTTTCTAAGAGTCAGGCTCATTTCAGAATATTAGCATGCAAAAAAAAAAAGGAAAAGAAAAAAGAAAAATGATATATATATATATTTTAAAGAAAATAATAATATTTAGTTCATTTACACTTAAATAATCTTCCTTAATCTATCTAAACTTTCTTGACGATTTAAACTTCCTCTTGCTTTGGTCTTCTGTGAAAACAGAGAACTCTTCCATTAATAATTGTAATAAAAAAGAATAGTAGAGCAAGAGTAAAAACCATAGGTAGTCTTAGCTCTGCAACCAAATAGCTGGGTAATTTAATCACTGCTGACTCAAGTTTCTCCATCAGTAAAATGAAGATATATGTTTAATTAATATATCCTTTATTCAAATTCTCATGAAGGAAACATAAACCCATTCTTATCATTTTCTTCCTCTGGAAAACTGGAGTGCAATACCATAAAGCCCCTTCAAAATCTTTACGTCATTCTTCGCCAAGATAACTGTGAGCTTGGGGATGTGTCATAGATGTGTTCCCAGTCGGTTCGACTTTTCAATGGCTGGAATCATCTCTGTCCATGTCTGCCTTTATGAACATACAGTTAGATTCTGGGATTCCTCAATTTGTAAGCAATTACCAAAAAAAAAAAAATTGCCACTTGCAAAAATACAGGTGACTACGTAACATTCTTTGCTGATGCAGTGGTTGAAGTGAAATATTATATACTGAAACTAACTTGATCAATTCTTCCTTCAGTTTCTGTTCTATTTTCTTACAGATTAATTTCATTTTTCCAACGTCATAAATATCAATACAGAATAAATATTTGGGCTCTCTTTCCTTCAAACAATTCTTGCTGGATCTTCATCATCATCATCATCATCATCATCATCATCATCATCACTATTGTTATGTATTTTCTGGAGAAGACAATCCTATATGAAAAACTAAAGTACAGTAACCTAGCAAATGCTCACACTGTAAGTTGGCACTTAGAGTTTTCAAGCAGGTAACAGGTACACATCTATGCCCATGTATTTCCTTTTCCCCAACTTCCCAACACACATAGTCTCTTTTTTTTTTTTTATACCACCACACTCCTCTAGCTTGGGGAATCAATTATTTAGCTACATGACAAATAAAGTCACTGAAGAATAGTTATACAGAGGAAACTGTACACTATATACATAACTATACAAAAAGTAATTATTGACTGACATGTAAAAGTAAAGAAGCTGAAGAAGCATGACAAAATAGTACAATAAAATATTTGCTCCTTTCCCTACTTGGCCACTAGGTGTAGCTGAAGGTCCATAAGTTCATATTTACACTTAGTTACCCACTAGACTAGATTGTCACAAGCTTAAAAACTTGCCCTTGCCCCTGCCGTTTGTTTTATTAACAGGTAAAATGTTCCATGTGACCTGTTATAACTCTCAAAATTAAAGATAAGCCAAAAGCACCTCAACCCACTCTGCCCAACCACCATTGCTCACTACAGTCTGATAGAAATTGGAAATGAACAAAAGGTATCTTCAAACAGCTCTCTACTTCTCCTCGCTTTTATTCCCTTCCATTTCTGAAGTACTCTCATCCAGCCCGTGAGATACCAGTGGCTCAATTTTATGCCCTATTGGGGACATTTATATCCTAGGAGAGAAATTCTGGAGAGAGTACAACATTTAAACTAAAGATCTAAGTTTTGAAATGGTAGGATTTTGTGCGCCAGTCAGAAAGAGATTTGAAAGTTGCTAGGTCTTTCTCTACCTGTATCTGACCCTTAAATCATTCCCTTCTCCTGTTCCTCCTCTTACTTCTCAAGCCAGTCCAGTTTGATGTCTCATATTAAATTCTTTGCTCTTACCTTAAGTATTGGTGTTCAAATGGTTTCTCAACTCATCCCACTAGCCAATTACATAAATTCCTAAAGTTTCTGATACGATCAAAAAGGATTCTAATACTGAGGATTCCAATTCTGGGATCTTCAACCCCAATCACCTTCCCAAGTTCTGCCTGTATGTGTGTGTGTGTGTGCGTGCACACACACACACACACGATGAATTCTGATAAACATTTAAGCACAGCATGTCCAAGATTCATTCAGTCCTCTCTGCCTCCTGTGTTGAATTCCTGGTAGTAGAATTACCATTCTTCTAGACATACAAACCAGAAGTCTAGAAATGCTACACTTCTACTTTCTTACTCATCTCAGCTTCCCTCAATCGAATTAATTGGTCAATGCCTTCAGTAAATCCTTCGCGCTTGCTGTCCCTCTGCCTGAAATGTGTTCTTCTTCCTGAAGCTCCTTTAGCCAAAACTTGCTTCTTTGATGACCACATTAATTAAAAAGAAAAGCTACCTCTTGCTTTTCCCCATGGGATTCCCTATCCCTTTAATCCTGCTCAACTTTTCTCCAGAATGCTCATAGTAACTTTCAAATCAGTCTGTAAAGTTCTGGACACCCATCTCATTTAAAGATTGATTCCCTAAATCTGCAGCAGAAGCTGTTTCAGAGGCTGAGTCAGAAAATACCATATAGCTTCCCTCCTAGTTCTCTTCGGATCTTGTCTTTGGAGCCCTGAGCTGCAATGTGAAAAGTCCAAGTATTCCTGAGGCTGTCAAATCCATGAGGAAGCCAGGCCACTTAGGAAAGGCCATGTACAGGTGCGTCCACCAACACGGTCACACCTGATAGCCAGTAACAACCCCCAGGGTGAGTGAAGATGCCTCCACATGCATCCAGCTGTTGAGATGCCCTTGGCCATTAAGTCTTTCCAGCAGAAGCCCTGGACCTTAGACATTATAGAGCAGAGATAGGTCATGCTCCTTGTACCCTTTCTGGATTCCTGTCCCACATAATCCATGGGCATCATAAAATGGAGAGTCTTGGGGTGATTTGATAAACAGTAATCATAACTAAACAGCACTTGTCACTATCTCACACAAGACAATTTACTTTTTCAAATTTTTCTTGATTTCTGTCTCTAAATTATGAGTTCCCCGAGGATAGGAATTTTTGCCTATTTTGTTCATTATACCTAGAACATTACTGATATATGGTAGATGCTCAATAAATACTTGTTGAATAAATAAATGAGTCAATGATTAAATGAACTCATTTCACCTTTATTGTACCATTCTCCTTTCCATTCCCCTCCTATTCAGAGCTTAATTCTTACTTAGACTATAATGACTTCCTATCTGGTCTTACTTCCTTCCATTTTTATCCCCTATCACCACCATGCTTCTTGCTTCAGGAAGAGTTATTCCAAGATATAGACATGATCCTATTGCTCAGGCCAACTGAAGTTGTTCATCTATGCAGTCATGTTAATATCACAATGACCTTGTCTCCCAATGACGTGACTGATTCGACCATAGGCAAGTAAACTGTCCAAAGGCTAGCACACTGGCTGGCCAGGAAAATTCCAACCGAGACACAGAGAAACTATAGACAGATCACAGTGGTGTTTAAACTGAAATCATCTTCAGGTGAGTCCAGGATATCTTTTGGGGGTCATGTACTCATACTGAAGACTGGAGAAACTAGCTTGCAGAAGTCCATGGGAGAGGAACACCTGGTCAGAACAAAGCAATACTCAGAGACCATATGGCCGCAAATATAGATGGAGAGAGAAGATATATCTGCCCCCAAGAGATATGTAATTCTCCAATTCAGTAGCCATCACACCCAGTTGTGCATTGTTTCTATGAGATATTTCCAGACTTTATTTTCTCTACCTTGAGTGATTTGAAGAAGAGTATCTATTTTATTACTTCATGCTTGTGTATATCTTGTTCCTTCTGCCCGGAAGGCTCTCCTCATCTTCATCCCCTTGTTGAAGTGTCCTTCAAATTCCATTTCAAGTGTCTTCTTCTCTGAGAGACTCTCCTTATGACCCTGTACTTTGTGGCACCCCTATACATTACAGATACCTTCATTTGTATTCATCACTCAGAACCGCAATTATTTCATAATATCTCCTCTTTTATACTTTGCAATTGGAATAGTCCCCTTTATCTGTGATTTCACTATTCATGGTTTTACTTACCTACTGTCAACATGGTCCAGAAGTAGATGATGATATGTAAAAGTTCAACAGGAGCCCAACACTAATTAACAACACTTACATCATTCACCTCACTACTTCTCATCACATAGAGATTTTATCAACTCAAATCATCACAAGAAGAAAGATGGGTATAGTAGAATAAGATATTTTGAGAGAATACACTCACATAGCTTTTATTACTGTATATTGTTATAATTGTTCCATTTTATTGGTACTTATTGTTAATCTCTTACTGTGCTTCCTTTGTAAAATGAACTTTTATTATAAGTGTGTATATATAGGAAAAAAATCATAGTATATATATATAGGGTCTGGTACTATTCATGGTTTCAGGCATCTACCGGAGGGGCTTAGAACATATTCCAAAGATAAGAGAGGGAACTACTGTATAAAATTAAGACATTTGCAGCTACAAGTAGCAGAAACCCTGATTTTAGCTTAAACCATAAGGACATGTATTAGCCACCCTAAGTCAATGGAAGGGCAAGCTCCAAGTTTGGTTGCAACAATGTCTGCAAGGACTTGGGTTCTTATCTCTCTAATGGGCTATCCTTGGTGTTGGCCTCACCTTGGACTGGTGACAGGCAGAGTTAGCAGAGCATTTGTGACATATGAATCCAACAAGGTTTGAAAGGAAAGTTCTTCTCCTTCTGTGGAAGAGAAAACCTGTCACAGAAACATTCATTCCCTGGCTATCATATCACATACCTCTTTCTGAACCAACCACTGGGATTGGTTGTACCATGGGGTGGAAGTTATATGGTTGACTAACCACTGGGAGGGGTGGAACAGGTAGATACTGGACAACAACTGTATCACTAGAAGAGTTCAAAGCTACAATGACCCTTTCTGAAATTGAAGGCATATATATATATATGTACATTGTACATATACAATATACATATATGTGTATATATATACAATATGTATATATACTATATATATACAATATGTATATATACAATATGTATATATACAATATGTATATATACTATTTATATATTGCTGGAACTGAACAGGACTATTTTTAAAGTTGTTATATTTTCAAATAGATTTTCTTCATATAATAAAGGTGAATGGCCAACAAAGTTATGTTGTTTATCACTCAGAACAGGTTTATTTGATAAAGGTTGAAATGCTTTCTACAAATTGATATTTGCTAATATAAGTAAATATCTTCTTAAAAAGAAGTATGTAATTATTATGTCTCCATCTCTAAACCTTCAAAAATTCCCTTGTTAATATGATTAGTAAACAATTTCTCTGAACCAGGAAAATCATGTACATGTTGGCAGGTAATTAATCTCAGTGCAAAATGAACAGAACCTGATATTTATGAACAAATTACTGATAACTGGCTATACGGTCCACTTCCATGATCAGATGCACTGGCCCATATACCAAAGCCAAAAAGAAAATAACATTAGTCTGGTAAGAATGAAACACAGGGGATAAAAGAAATCTAATATACAACATCTTTTTTTCTCTCCATTCATCGTTTGTTCTACCCTTCCACAAAATGCCCCTTCATGAATTCCAGTCATGTACATCCATTTGAGAACCCCCATGGTCTTACTTGGCCACCGTGATTGGTTAGGGCGACCCAGATAGACTCACATGACCCAGTCATCCTAATTGATTCTCCTGGCTGCAGCTAATGCGTCCACAGATAACACTTGACCCAATGAAAACATTTCCCAGGGAGTTTTTAACTTCACAATGGATATCAAGTTTTAATTCCTCTCCAGTGATGAAACCGAGCCTGGAAACTGCTGTGAGCCATATTTCCAGCTGTGTGGGGGCAGCGAGGTGGGACAACGAAGACAACACGAATAGAGAAGCAAAGACAAAAAAGTAATCTGTTACCATCTGAGTCCCTGAGGTCTAGTTACAATTTTGCCTTTCCTGGAGTTTGGTTACATGAGACAATACCATTTCCTGTTTCTGAACTAATTTTAGTTGCGTTCAATTATGTGAAACGAAATCATCCTGACTAATACATACTAACATAAATTTCATCTCCATTTGGGTGTTTTTTTTAATGTTTCCCTGAAATATGTTTGAGGGGAAACTTCTATTTTAGACCTGTGCTAGTGAGTGACTTAAAAACAATCTTTTTTTATGAACAACATGAGGTCTATAAAGCGCCAGTATTAAAATTCACTTTTTTCATCTCAGATGAAACTTCCAACGTCCTCTTCCCCTAATATTACAATTAGCAATGGATGCTGTGATATGCTGCCCAGATTCCCCTTCAGGACTAAAGAACCTATTCCCTCCATTGCTGGGAATGCTGCCAGCAGATAGCCCACAGCTGACAACAACCTCTTTCAGAATTGCCTCATTGCCTTGCCCAAGGTCACAGCCCTTTCACAAGGTGGCCTGCTTCCAATGACTGGTTATTGTGTGATACCAAAGCCTGGCTCCTGGGCCCCAACTCAGGACAACTCTGAAAGACCATCCTAGCTTCAGAGCTTCCCATGGGGTGGGCTGACCATGTCCCTGGGACTGTGTTGCAGCCCATCTTCTCCTCACCCACTCGGCTCCTCTCCCTTCCCTTTCCCACGCATTGCTTCCAACAGTGCTCCCCACTCAACTCCCAGCCTGCTGCTCGCCACCTCAGAGGCCGCCCCCTGAGAAACCCAGCCTGCAACACATTGTTTTATAAAAATCATAAAACCATAAAGATATTATGTGGCCCTTTAAGAAAAATTCAATAGCTAGTTAATGGCTCCTTAAATTTTCCTAGCATTCTGCTAAGCATTACAGAGGAGAGAATAAAAGTATAAGGTATATCTCCTGCCCTTAATGGACTCACAGTCTCATTGGACACATGCAATGTAAGCAATTGTTTTGGTGTAACTCAGCAGTGTGCTTAGATGAGGAAAACTAAAAGAAGCCCAAATTGGCGCACAGTAGATGATTCATAAATATTCATAGGATGGATGGATGGATGGATGGATGGATGGATGGATGGGAAGAGATATATGTGAGCTGGGATAGACCATAAAATGTATGTGCACCCTATCCACATTTGCCACTGCCACCTTCCTTCTCTTCATTAACCTCCTTTATCATCTCCTACTTTTCATATCACAAAACAGAATAATCGACCAAAGTGAACACACAAGATCCCACTAGGAGCTCTGCTTTGGATTGGGGGAATTTGGGAGGAAACGAGCCTACCCTTTTGCCCCTGTGCCAAAATCTAATCTTTATCATGCTCCCTGAATGGCCAAAGTGAACCAACCACATTCCCACATCACAAGTAATCTATAGAGAAAGAGAGCTATTCTATAGATAGTAATGATTATACACTGATAATATCTTACATCAATATAGTGTTTTATGAACCTGACACTTACCTCATTTGATCCTCACGTCAGCCTGGTAGGTAGGAAGGGTAAATATCATTGTATCCCCCCTTTCCCAGAGGGAGAAACTGAGGTCTAGAGGTCCCACTATTAAAGCAAAAATTAAAATGAAGTCTTATTTTCATTGCAGTCCTATAAACTATTAGAATTTACATGGGCTATTAATGGAGTCTGTCTCTGAAGGCTGCCAACTGAGAGTTACAGTTTATGCAATAATAAGATGATTACTATTTTTAGTTCCAGTAGCACAATTAGTTTTGGACTCATAAAAGTCAGTCAATCTTTACCAAGCAGAACTCATATCACTGCATATATTATTCAGAAAGGATGTATCTGCACATAAACCTTGAATTAGAAAAATAGAGAGAAGTTGACCAATTAATTATACCCATATTTGAACAGATAAGTAGGTATATTACATTCTAGATAATAAATATCTCTATTTTTTATCTAGGATCTTATTTACAATTACACAGTTCCCCAGGAGATAAAAAGCTAGATTCTATCAGAAACCCATTTCCTTTTCTACTTAGTTGTATGGCATAACATCTATTCTTAACTGAGATACACTTATTTTGGATGTCTACTTTGGCAGGTCCCTCATGGGGGTGGGGGTGAAAATTGATGGGAAAAGAAATTGCGCAGCCAGCCCCTGCCATGTACCTTCAACTCAAATCAGTTGCTATTTCCTCTACACGTCTTCAGCCAGCATATGGCAAAAACATCAATGCATTTTTTTCTTCCCTTCATGAGTGAATTGAGGTCATCTCTTGTGCAGTCATTATTTTGTGAGGATTATTCTGCAGGATGATTTGATTTCCTATTGTCTTGTCTACTCTTAT
Source organism: Crocuta crocuta (assembly GCF_008692635.1). Lineage (NCBI taxonomy): Eukaryota > Metazoa > Chordata > Mammalia > Carnivora > Hyaenidae > Crocuta > Crocuta crocuta. The sequence continues at coordinate 12,243,694 of NW_027532015.1, forward strand.
TTCCACCTATATTTACATCTCATTGATTCTCAAGAATAATGTCTTACTCAGCTCCATTCCATCTGTTCATGTATATAATGAAGATTCAGTTTCTAAAGAGTTCTATTCCTGAATCTAAGTCTCATTCAGCAGTCTCACCTATGGATTATATGACCTTGGCCTAAACGATTACATTCTTATTGGCTTCAGCTTCCTCTTCTAGACAAAGGGGGGAAATTATAACTGTCCCATTTATTAATGTGCCTTGAAAAATCACAGGAGATCATTGGAATGTATGGATTTCATCTTCATGACTATGCATTCACACATAATCCCTGAAAGTCCTTGACATATTCACTAGATTGTCATTTTGAATTAGTAGATCTTTAAGGATGACACCTGAAATAGTCACTCAGCATGCCTGAGCACCTGGATTGTCCAATAACTTAATTTGTTCAGGCTTTATAGTTCCTTCTCATCAGCAAAAATTCACATTGAGCAATAGAAATTTTCTTTCTTTGTTAAACATGGACACTGAGCCAAATCAAGCCATATGCAAATATTGTTGGAAAAAATTGAAAACAAAGTAAAGAAAGCTAAAAAGTAATAATTATGAATCAGAAAAATTAAGTTTTAAATATATTGAAGAGGGAAACGCTAGAGGTGCCTGTGTGGCTCAGCCAGTTAAGCTTCAGACTTTGGCTCAGGTCCTGATCTCATGGTTCATGAGTTCAAGCCCCACATCAGGGCTGTCTGTGCTGACAGCTTGGAGCCTGGAGCCCACTTTGGGTTCAGTGTCTCCCTCTCTCTCGCTCGCTCGCTCGCTCTCGCTCTCTCGCTCTCTCTCTCTGCCCTGTTCACACTCCATCTCTCTCTCTCTCAAAAATAAATAATCATTAAAAAAATCAAAAATTTTAAAAAAAACAGTGAAATTTTGAATTTGGCCATGACTCGTGACTCTATTATGTGAAAGACTCTGCCATATTTATTGAATACAGAAGGAGGAAAAAGTGATTAAAGAAACTATTTCAGCTAGTGCTTTAGCCAGTGCAATTATGGAAATTTGTAGGGATAAAACTATATGTTGAAGTACTGTTGTAACTTGAAGGATTCCAGATGGTTTCAGATGTATGTCTCTTGAATGTTAAGTACCTGCCATATAAGGGAGTGTGGAAATTCGGGGCATGTTATTAGGGTCCCACCCAATGAGATAATGCTGACTGTATAGAAGTTATTTTTAAAGATTTTTTTTTTATAACTGCTACATAAAAAGACTAAGTATTTTAAACCCCCTAGAGCTCATACTCCCTACTTCTGACCAAGAAAACAGTACACAGTTTGGAAGATTCTTAAGCATTTGTTTAAAACTATTGACTAATTTAAAGGTGACTCTATGACTGTATAAATGTTCCTGTCTTTTACTTTATCTGTTTTTCTTCAATGACTCTATCTTAAGAAAGTAGTCCAAAATATAGAGAAATGTTTATTCACTACAGTAGTTTTGCAGCATTTTAGGTAGTGAAAAGCTGTCAGAAATATTCCATATTTCCACTATTAAGAGAATGGCTCAGTTAATTATGGTTTCAAATGAAAGAAAAATGTTGTTGCCACTTAAAATGATCTTTAATAGACTTTAATGAAAAGTTGAAATTCTGTGACAAAACATTTTAAACTTCAGAATACAAATACATTTTACTAATTGATTTCAACTATGTAAAAATGTGTGTTGATAAAAGTCTGAAAAACAAAAGTCTGTCAAAATGATAATACACTGGAATGAAGACTTTTTTATATTGATATACTTTCCAGTTTCTCCAGATGTATACAGATTACATTTACAGTCAGGGAAAAAGTTGAAGAAGATTTTAAAATATTCTATCTTTCTTAAAAATAACAATATTATCTGCAGGAATGATGAACAAATGAAACACTACCCCAATATCAGAATCTAGAATTACTGTTGACAATCTACAGCACCAATGCCCTGCAGGCATGTAAATGTCTCCCAGTTTCTCTTTTGCCACTTATGAAATGTTTGTTTATATAACATTGGAATGTTTCCACAGCTAGTAAAACAGAAATTACTGACAATATCAAGAGGGAAATTTGCAGATGTTTCTGTTACAATCCAAAGTCGTTATTTATTTACAAATATTGGACTAACTAGATACTAGGTACTGTCTGTGTTAGGGGCTGGGGAAATAAGACAGAATGAGAAACGCAGAGTTTACAGTCTAATGGTAGAACTACATGGGAAGCAAATAACCATTTAACCTGAAGCTAAGAAAGATTAGTGTTAGCAAAGCCAAACTGAGGGCTAAGTCAGGCAAGGGGCAGTATATGCAAGAGCCCTGGAGGCAAGAAGGCAAGTTCCTAGTGTTCTCCAGTATCCAATTCTTTTCTTGTCTATTCACAGAGAATTCTACTGCTCGGGTCCCTTGTAACTGGGCAGAGCCATGTGATTAATTCCGTCCACTACAATGTGAAATGGAGTGACATGCAGGATTTCCAGGCTAAGGCAGTCTGTCTTCTCTGACCTTTAACTGAAGAGGTCATGTGTTCCAGGTTACAAGATCTTGCCTCAGTGACCACATGGATAGCGGTTTTCTGGAGTCATTTAGGCCCGTAGCCGATTTTGCATTGATAAGAAATAATTATATATTTTGATCAGCTGCAGAAAATGGGGAAGTTCTTATTTCTAGTGTAAGTCAACCTATCCTGTATTTTTTTTGCTTTTTAAGTTTTATTATTATTATTTAATAATTTATTGTCATGTTAGCTAACATATAGTGTATATACAGTGTAGTCTTGGCTTCAGGAGTAGATTCCCGTGATTCATCACTTACATAAAACACGCAGCGCTCATCTGAACAAGCGCCCTCCTCAGTGCCCATCGCCCATTTTCCCCACCCCTCTGCCCTCCCACCTTCCATTTCTTCTCTATATTTAAGAGTCTCTTATGGAGGAAAACCATAAGAGACTCTGTTTGTAACTTATTTTTCCTTCCCTTCCCCATGGTCTTCTGTTAAGTTTCTCAAATTCCATATATGAGTGAGAACATATGATATCTGTCTTTTTCTGAATGGCTTATTTCACTTATAGTACCCTCCAGTTCCATCCACATTGTTGCAAACGGCAAGATTTCATTCATTTTCATCACCAAGTAGTATTCCATTTGGGGTGTGTGTGTGTGTGTGTGTGTGTGTGTGTGTGTGTGTAGATATACATTATATATATATTTTTTAATATATATTATATATATATGTATGCACCACATCTTCTTTATCCACTCATCAGTTGATGGACATTTGGGCTCTTTCCATAATTTGGCTCTGTTGATAGCACTGCTATAAACATTGGGGTACATGTGCCCCTATGAATCAGCACCCCTGTATCCTTTGGATAAATTCCTAGTAATGCTATTGCTAGGTTGTGGAGTAATACCTATTTTTAATTTTTTGAGGATTCTCACACTGCTTTCCAGAGTGACTGCACCAGTTTGCATTCCCACCAACAGTGCAAAAGGGTTCCCCTTTCTCCACATCCTCACCAGCATCTGTTGTTTCCAGAGTTGTTCATTTTAGGCACCCTGACTGGTGTGAGATGGTATCTCAATGTGTTTTTGATTTGTATTTCCCTGATAATGAGCACTCTTCAGCATCTTTTCATGTGTCAGTTAGCCATCTGGATGTATTCTTTTTAAGAGTGTCTATTCATGTCTTCTACCCATTTCTTCACTGGATGCTTTTTTGGAGAGATGTTGAGTTTGGTAAGTTCTTTGGATAAGTTTGGATACTAACCCTTTATTTGATATATCTTTTGCAAATATCTTTTCCCATTCCATTGGTTGTCTTTTAGTTCTGTTGAGTGTTTCCTTTGCTGTGCAAAGGCTTTTTATCTTGATGATGTCCCAATAGTTCATTTTTGCTTTTATTTCCCTTGCCTTAAGAAACATGTCAAGTAAAAAGTTGCTGCGGCCAAGGTCAAAGAGGTTGTTGCCTGTTTTCTCCTCTAGGATTTTGATGGTTTCCTGTCTCACATGTAGGTCTTCATCCATTTTGAGTTTATTTTTGTGTATGGTATAAGAAAGTGGTCCAGTTTCATTCTTCTGCATATTGCTGTTCAGTTCTCCCTGCACCATTTCCTAAAGAGACTTTTTTCCATTGGATACTTTTTCCTGCTCTGTGAAAGATTAGCTGGCCATACATTTGTGTGTCCATTTCTGGGTTCTCTATTCTACATTGGTCTATGTGCCTGTTTTTGTATCAATACCATACTGTCTTGATCATTACAAAGTAGTACAAGCTGAAATCTAGGATATGACTCCAGGTTTGGTTTTCTTTTTGTTCCATATAAAAATTTTCTATACAAAAAATTTTGTTCCATACAAATTTTCGGATTGTTTGTTCTAGCTCTGAGAAGAATACTGCTGCTATTTTGATTGGGATTGCGTTGAATGTGTAGACTGCTTTGGGTGGTATCAGCATTTTAACAATATCTGTTCTTTCAATCCATGAGCATGGAACATTTTTTTCATTTCTTTGTGTCTTCTTCAATTTCTTTCATAAGCTTTCTATAGGTTTCTTTTTTTAATGTTTTTTAAAATGTTTATTTATTTGAGAGAGAAAGAGAAAGAGAGATAGAACATGAGCTGGGGAGGAGCAGAAAGAGAGTGAGACACAGAATATGAAGCAGGCTCCAGACTCTGAGTGGTCAGCACAGAGCCTGATGTGGGGCTCGAACTCAGGAACTGTGAGATCATGACATGAACTGAACTGACTGAGCCACCCAGGCATCACAGCTTTGTATAGTTTTCAGCATACAGACCTTTTACCTCTTTGGTTAGGTTTATTCCTAGGTATTTTATGAATCTTGGTGCACTTGTAAATGGGATCAATTTCTTGATATCTCTTTCTGTTGCTTCATTATTGGTGTATAGGAATGCAACAATTTCTGTACATTGGTTTTAAATCCTGCTACTTTGCTGAATTCAGGTTTCAGTTCTAGCAGTTTCTTGATGGAGTCTTTTGAGTTTTCCATGTAGGGTATCATGTCATCTGTGAGAAGTGAAAGTTTACTTCTTCTTTGCCAATATGGATGCTTTTTATTTCGTTTTGTTGTGTGATTGCTGATGTTAGGACTTCCAACACTATGTTAAACAACAGTGGTGAGAGTGGACATCCCTGTTTTGTTCCTGATCTCAGGCGGAAAGCTCTCAGTTTTTCCCCATGGAGGATGATATTAGCTGTTGTCTTTTCACATATGGCTTTTATGATGTTAAGTTATGTTCCTTCTGTCCTGACTTTCGTGTCAGTCTCACTCCAGCAGAGCAGCAGTTACCAGGCACAGAGGGCTGGGGTTTGCTGTAAGCGGGTCCACCCTCCACTGGGGGCTTTTTTCTTGTTCCCTGAAGCCCCACTGTGTTGGTGATGAGGAGAAAAATGGCTACACCCCATCTCTCCTCCCCACACCAGGTGTTCCAAACCACACTGTTCAGGCAGCCCTCACAGAACAACGTGGTTGGGCCAATGTGTCCTGTTCCACAGTCTCCCATGCCCCCTGGGTTTCAAAACTCAGTCTTAAGGGTGCTTGGGTGGCTCAGTTGGTTAAACGTCGAACTTCAGCTCAGGTCATGATCTCACAGCTCATGGGTTTGAGCACCGAGTTGGGCTCTGTGCTGACAGCTCAGACTGGAGCCTGCTTTGGATTCTGTGTCTCCCTCTCTCTCTGCCCCAACCCTCCCAATAAATAAACATTTTAAAAATTTAAAAAAATTAAAACCCCCCAATATCTTAAAGGATCCCACTCCACACGGACCCAGTTCTGGGGTAGTGCCAGTCCGCCCAGCCAACAAAGGGCCTCTGGCTAGCACCTGCAGGGTCTTTTATCCTTGGATGGGTAATAAATCCTCTTCCCACAGAACTCAAGAGAAGAGACTGCTGTCTCCCAATGCACTCCTGAGATGGCTACCGAACCCTGGGCTGGCTCCCCCTGCCTCCCAGGCTCACACACATGGTAGCGGCTGTGGTCTAGAGAAAGTCGCACAACTCTGAAAACTCTGATCTTCACTCCTAAGACTGTTTGCAAGGTAGAAACTGGCTTTCTCCTTATTTTTCATCCCTTGGTCCATGGTCCAGAGAGGTTTTTCTCTTGTCCAAATGCAATCCCACACTTCCACATCCTCTCTTTATCTTCCTTCTGTTTCTCCACTGAAGAGGTTTCCCTCCTCTGAGCCTATGTCACCCATTTTACCTCTTCCAATTGACAAACATGTACCTCTGTTCCCCGCCACCCCCACCCCCACCCCGGCCAAACTGTCTCTGTATACCCATACATGCATGGAGATGTTTCTGTCACTCTGTAGCCTGGATTCCTGGAATTCCAACTATTCTGATCTCAATACTTCTGTGTTTGAGGGAGGAGGTTAATTCTGTTTCCCTGACTTCTCTGCCAATTTGACTCTCTCCCCAACCTATCCTGTCTTATACAGGGATTTTAAAGATCAAAACACTGTGATTGAATCAAGTAGAAAGGATGTGCATTTAGAAATGAACATTAATTGCATCAGCCACAGCTGACACTGGTGTAACATGGTCCCTGTAAAGATTCATTCCCCAACGTTATCAGTAGGTACTCACTCTCCTCTTCTCCATTCTCCCCATGACATGCCTCTGGAACCCTTCTTTCTCAGCCCCATTTGTTTAATTTCTGGTCAGACCTTCGCTGTTGCAGTAATGTTTATAGTCTACACCATCATAGACTACCACCAATCCCTTACTATTTCCACAACTTTCTTTGAAGACTCGTCCAGTCAATGCAAAACCCAAATTTTAATACCCAATATGAGGTTTCTTTGTTTCTTTTTTCTAGAACACTGTCATCAAATCTATTTGCCAAGTACAAAATCAATGAAGAGAAGCCACAGAAAAGACTACCATGTTGCAGCACAGTCAGCTCAACTCAGAAGAGTCCAATGGAGAACATTTGGGGCATGCTACACAAATGTGCATTGCCATTGGTGCACGTTACAGTCTGCTGAGTTCGTTTTCATTGCTTAAATATATAATAATAGTTAACATTACAAAGGGCTTACCATGTGTTAATCAATCAGAACAGAACAACCACCTCCATCAATTACACAAAATTGAAGCTGTAAGAATGAACTCCAGTTTCAACCTTAAATGTCTTATGAATAACATCACAATTCTTCCTCCATTAAAAACACCATGGCACTGGCATCAGCCCTCACTTCAAGAAATAACCGATCCAAGGACTGTTTCCACTTTTGACATCCCACAACCAGTGAACAATAAAAACTGTATAGTCATTTCTGCTAATGAGATACCATTTCAGAATGAAAATCTTCTCCCTTATTTCTGTAATTTTATATAGTTTTTCCATTTATATTATAAATGGTTTGTTTATTTAAAGACGAGGCTTTCCACAGTTTGGAGGGCTTACCAAGATTAAGCTCTGACTTTCTTGCCACAAACCGGGACCCCTGAGCCAGACAATTTCTGTGCCCATTCCTCAGGGCCTTGTTTGTCTCTTTTGCTTGAGGTCCATGGGCTCTGCTGGAGAGATGAATCATGCGTTGGGTCCAAAATATTATTTAATTACAGCTTCCAAAAGTAACAAAAAACCTTTCTATTTTTTCCTAAGAAAATAATATTTTATTCATTTATACCTTGAACTTTCTGAACAGATCTGCACTACAAAAAATTCTTGGTGATCATGTGTTCTCTATCTTATGTCAGCTTTATCTTGTTATATCTTCTCATAAACATTATGTGTTGATTAGAGGAAAACAGCATAGAATGGTCAACTGATCAAATACCAGTAAGTCTAAGTCCATGAAAAAACTGTCACCCAGGTCTTCTGCTTTGGGCCAAGATGGAGTAACAGATAACAGATTTACTCTCTTGCCTAAACCACCAAAACAAATGGATGAAATATATGAAGAAACAGATTTCAAGATATAGGGCATCAGCTGGAAGACACTGATAACAGAAATGAGAATCAAATAAGGTGAATCTTATGAGCGCCTCAGCTTATGGCCTTAAGGAATGTCCAGGTCACACCACAGAAAAGGAACCCAGGAACTCAATGCAAACTTCCTGCATTGAGGACATAAAGCTCAGAGTCACAGGAAAACAAGGTGGCAGAGTTTACAGGGCAGAGCACTAGAGATAGCTGCCAGGGAAGAATCACCCAAACGACTAGAACTAACCTGATGCTCCCCCAGGGCCGGGAATAGTGCCTGTTTCCACTAACCAGACTGAAAAACCTCATAATTCACAAACCATTTGGTAAAGCATCTTGCTTCAGTAGTGTGGCATATCTAACCCTAGCCTAAACACTTCACGAAGACTGCTGAGCGCATCTTAAAAGCAAGTCGTGAAAGAATCAAGCTTTTTCCAAATAACTTAACCGCATCCCAGAGCAATGCTAAAGAATATTTTTACTAATATAAAAATATCCAACACTGAACAAGGAAAAAAATCTATAATGTCCAGCATCTGATAAAAGATTATGGGGCATCTAAAAAGCAAAATACGGGGCGCCTGGGTGGCTTAGTCGGTTAAGCGTCCGACTTTCGCTTAGGCCATGATCTCGCGGTTCATGGGTTCGAGCCCCNACTTAGCAGACAAGGACATTAGAAGAGTTATAAGGGTTTTCCATATGACCAAAAGTTAAGTATAGAGATGGATGACATAGGAAAGACCTAAATAAAAATTCTAGTGATAATAACTGTATAGTGATGATATAAAAAAATATATTGGATGGAATTAAAAGTAGATTAGAAAAAAAGAGAATAGATAAGATGTTTCATGACAATGTGAATATAATTAACACTGTTGAATTATGCACTTAAAAATAGTTAAGAGTAAATTTTATGTGATTTTTGTTGCCATCATAAAAAATTGTTTTAAAGAGTTGATTAGAAATTTCAGAAGGGGGGCGCCTGGGTGGCTTAGTCGGTTAAGCGTCCGACTTTCACTTAGGTCATGNCTATCCAAAATTAAGCAGATAAAGAGAAAAAATTAAAATAAGAGTATCAGTGAGGGGTGCCTGGGTGGCTCAGTGGGTTGAGCATCTATATCATGATGTGGACTTGGGTCATGATATCAGAGTTCATGGACTGAGCCCCATGTCAAGCTCCATGCTGTGTGGTGCCTGCTTGGGATTAACCTCTCTCTCCCTCTCTCTCTCTCTCTCTCTCTCACTGTCTCTAAAATTTTTAAAAATGAAAAGAAAAAGAGTACCAGTGAGCTGTGGACAATGTGAAGGTGCCACATCTATCTATATATGTAATAGAAGTCTCTGGAAGAAAGGTTGACAGAAAGAAATTTGAAGAAATAATGGCCAGTCATTTTCCAAAGTAAATGAAAACTGTATCTGTATACTCAAGCTCAATGAATCCAAGGCACAAGATATAGGAAGAAAGAATACACCAAGGCACATCATAATTGAATTTTTCTAAATCAATGATAGAGAGAAAATTGTAAAAGCAATAAAAAACAGAGAAAAGTACATTAAGTGCAGAGAAACACAGATAAGGATGACAACAGATTTTTTTGTAGGAAATGATGCAAATGAAGAAACAATGAAGCAACATCTTTAAGATATTGACACCGACAAATGAACAAACAAACCAGAAAAACTGTCATCTTAGAATTCTATACTAAGTAAAATGTCTCTTAAGAACTAAGGTGAGGGCACCTGGGTGGCTCAGTCGGTCAAGCATCCGACTTCGGCTCGGTCATGTTCTCATGGTACACAAGTTTGAGCCCCACATTGGGCTCTGTGTCGACAGCTCGGATCCTGGAACCTGCTTCAGAGTCTGTGTCTCCCTCTCTCTTTGCCCTTCCCCCACTTGCGCTTTCTCTCTCTCTCTCCCTCTCTCTCTCTCTCTCTTTCCCTTCTCTCTGTCAAGAATAAATGAACATTTAAAAATTTTTTTAAAAAGAACCGAAGTTAGATAAATACTTCCAGATGTACAAAAGCTGAAAAAAACTCATCATCAGCAGACCTGCTATATAAGAAATGCTAAAAAAATTAGAAATGTTAAAAAGAGGTTTTTAGGCAAACATATGAAGACAAAAGGGAAAAAAGAAGAATTGGAACAAAGAGAAAACAATGGCAACTAGATCAATAATTACCTTAAATGTTAATTGTCAAACTAGCTCAGTTGGAAGGTAGAGATTGTCAAATAAGATTTTTTTTTAACCGTAAGATCTGACTATTTGTTACATATAAGCACTCTATAGAAAAAGGATAGAAAAAGGGGCACCTGGGTGGCACAGTTAGTTAAGCACTGACTCTTGATTTTGGCTCAGGTCCCAGGCTCACAGTTCATGGGTTAAAGTCCTGCATCGAGCTCTATGCTGACCATGCAGAGCCTGCTTGGGATTCTCTGTCTCCCTCTCTCTCTGCCCCTCCCTTGCTCGCTCTCTCTCTCTCTCTCAAAATAAATAAATATTCAAAACTAAGAAAAAGATAGAAAAAGATGTATCAAGCTAACCTTAATTAAAAGAAAGTTGGAAGGATTATATTAGTATTGGACACAATAGATNATCTCTCTCTCAAAATAAATAAATATTCAAAAATAAGAAAAAGATAGAAAAAGATGTATCAAGCTAACCTTAATTAAAAGAAAGTTGGAAGGATTATATTAGTATTGGACACAATAGATTTCAAAGTGGAGTATTATCAGTATTTTTAAAGGTTATTTCATTATGATAAAAGGGTTAATTGATCAAGAAGGCATTAAAAAATCTAAATGTTTATGTAATCAGTAACAAAATACATGAAGCAAAAACTGATAGAATTATAGAAGTGGGCCAATCCACAGTAGTTGATTCCAGTATTCTTCTGTCAATAGTTGATAGAAAAACTGACAGAAAATCTGTAAAGTCATAGATGGATTAACAACATAGATTTAGTTGGTGTTTATAGAACATTCCAACTAACAAAAGCAGAACATGCCTTCTTCATAAGTGCACATGAAATATTTACCAGGATAGACCATATTCTGGACTATGAAAAAGTGTCTCAATAAATTGAAAAGATTTAAGTTACACAAAGGATGATCTCTGACCATAATATAATTATTAGAAATTAGTGACTGAAATATTTCTATAAAATTTCAAGTATTTGGAAGTTAAAGACACACTCCTAATTAATACATGGAACAAATAATAAACCAACAAGGAAATTAGGCAGATTTAAAACTGAGTAAAAATAGAAGGAAACTAGTTCCAAATTTATGGGACGTGTTTAAAACAGTATTTAGCGGAAATTTATAGCATCAGAAAGTGAAATCCAAGTAACAAAGGGAAAAACAATTAATCAGATCAGAAAGCAATGAAATAGAAACACAAACTCAGCAGAGAAAATCAATGAAACAAAAAGCTAGTTCTTTGAGAAGATCAATAAAATTAGCGAATCTCTAGCCAGACTGATCAAGAAAATAACGAAAGGAGTCACAAGTTACCAATATCCACAAAGAAAGGTAATAATAGCCTGGAATCTACAGGTATTGAAAGAATAATAAAGTAATATTCTGAAAAACTTAATGCCAATAAATTTGACAACTTAGACGAAATGGAAAAATTTTTTGAAATATACAAACTTCAGAAGAAATAGGTAACCTGAATAGCCTTCTATCTCTCAAAGAAATTGAATTTGGAGCTAAAAATTTTCCTACAGAGAAAACTTCAGGCCCAGATGTTTTTACTGGTAAAATTTACCAGACACCTAAGAAAGAAATAGTATGAATCACACACAGAATATTGCAGAAGGTCAGCGAAGAAGGAATACTTCCCAACTCACTCAAATGAAGCAAGCATTATACTATCCTAACACAAGACAAAGACGACAAGAAAAGAGCACTAAAGAGCAATACCTCATGACATAGATGTAAAATTACTAAATAAGGATTTTAGCAGATGGAATCTAAACTATATTAAAAGGCCATCATGACCAAGGGGCCGGGGGCTATACCACAAATGTAACAATGGTTTGTCATTCAAAAATCAAATGTAATTCACCATACCAACAGAATAAAAAGAAAAAATGCATGATAATATAAATAAATCAGAAAAAGTATTTAACAAGAGCCAACTCCCATTCCTGGTAAAAATTCACAGCAAGGGAATTTTCTCAAACCAATAAAGGAAAAAAGACATCTATGAAAAGCCTACAGCTAACTTCATTCTTAGTAATTAAAAACAAATGGTTTTTTCCCCCTAAGATCAGAAATGTGACCAGTGTGCACCCTTCCCATTTTTAATCATCATTCTAGCTGAAGACAAAAAGAAAAAAATAAATGAAAGATAATCCAAATTGAAGACGAAGAAGTAAAAGCCTATTTAGATATGACATGACTGTCTATGTAGAAAATCCTATGGAATCGATTAAAAAGCTACAAACCAGACTAAATAGAACTAACAAGTAAACTCAGCAGACAAGATCAATATACAAAAATTCAGTTGAAGTTCTTCTATTAGTAATAAACAATCAGAAATTTTAAAAAGCAATACCATTAACAATAGTATCAAAATGTGAAATAATAAGTCTAACAAAAGATGTGAAAAACTTACACAATGAAAACCGTAAAACATTGCTGTGAGATGTAACAGATCTCCTACACACTTGAAGTGATAGGATCATGTTCCTGGGTTGGAAAACTCAATGTTGCTGAGGTGCCAATGCTCCTCAAATTGGTTTATAGATTAAATGCAATCCCTATCAAAATCCCAGCAGGCATTCTCATAGAAATTGACAAGTTTATTTCAAAGTTCAAATACAAAATTTAAAGGAAATTCAAAAGAACTGAAATAGCCAAAACGAATTTGGAAAAAAAAAAAAGAAGCACAAAATTGGAGGACCCTTTTAACCAGATTTCAAGAGCTAGTATAAAGTTACAGTAATCAAAATGTTATGTGTTTAGCATAAAGATAGACAAATACATTAATGGAGCAGAATAGAGAGTCCAGAAATAGACCTACATACATATGGCAAACTGATTTTCAACACAGGTGCAAGAGACAAGGTAATCTTTTCAACAAATATGCTGAAGTAACTGGATATCCATATGTAAAAATATGGACTCTTCTATCCATGCATCTCACCATATATGATAATTAACTCAAACGAAATCATAGATCTAAATGTAAATCTTACCACTATGCAAATTCTAGAAGAAAATGTAGAGCAATATCTCTGTGACCTTAGGTTAGGCAAGATTTCTTAGATATAATCCTAAAAGTAAAATAGATATTTTTAAATAGTTCAGATATTCTGTTCTTTGAAAGACACTAAGAGAATAAGAACAGACACCATAGACTTCTGAGAAAAAATATTTACAAGTCATATATCTGAAAAAACACATGTGTTCAGGTTATATAAAGAACATCCAGCCATGCCTGGGTGGCTCAGTAGGTTAAGCATCTGACTTCGGTTCAGGTAGTTATCTCACGGCTCGTGAGTTCGAGTCCAATAATGGACGGGCTTTGTGCTGACAGTTTGGAGCCTGGAACCTGCCTTGGATTCTGTGTCTCCCTCTTTCTCTGCCCTTCTCCCGCTCATGCTCTGACTCTCTCTCAAAAACAGTAAACATTAAAAAATGTGTTTTAAAAAAGAACATCCATATCAACCCACTTAAAAAATGATGTAAAATCCTAAGACCATTTTGAAAAACAGCTTGGCAGTTTCTTAACAATGAAATATATACCTATCATACAATCCAGTTGTTCTACACATAGATATTTACTCAAAGGAAAACAAAGCATATGTAGACATAAAGTCTTGTATATGATCGTGCACAGCAATTTATTTGTACTAGCAAAAACCTAGAAAACACTCCTTTGTTCATGTAGAGGTGAACGGATACATAATTTGTGGTATACCCATATAATGGGATACACATCGAAGATAAATGAACTATTGACATATACAACAATATGGATGGGTCTCAAAATGATTATGCTGAGTGACAGAAGCCAGAGAAGAAAAAATACATACTATATTCCTTTTATGTAAATTTTTAGAAAACATTGACTAATCTATATAATAATCTGTATCATCTATAATAGTCTAATTATTACCAACAGGCATGGGGAACTTCTAGAAGTGATAGATATTTCATTATCTTGATTGTGGATTTGTTCACCAATTTATATACATGTCAAAACTCACAAATTTTATACTTTAATTATGTACATTTTATTATATGTCAGTTATACCTCAATAAAGCTGTTAATAAAAATCTTACAAGCTGATGTTTCTCATTGGATGAAATTTATTTTGAGTCACCATTCAAAAACTTTACAAGGTTTATTTTTCTTTTATGTGTTTATAACCCTGGGAGTTAATCTGGGAGATAAATCTCTACAAATTCTATCTACTGAGGACCACAAACTAACAATCTGTTATCCAAGATGGACAACCACTAGCTTAATTAGGGCGTGCTGTATGAGCTATGCAATCAACATGTTGAACTGACCATGATGCTCTTCCAGAGGAAGCCTCAATTCAAGTTTGCACTTTTGCCAAGCCACTACTGCTTCTTATACGCAGTCTCATCATTACCCAAATTCTTGCACACATCTCACAAAATGGCACTATTGCATCGATGACAGTTTGGAATCACAGTGATTGTGTTGGGTAAGTTCTAGATATCTCCCCAAATTGTCCATCTTAGAGTCATCTTAAAGCAAATGAGCAGTCAAATCCCTGTTAAATGTACCGTCTTTTTTTTTTTCCATTGTTATAGAGAAGCTTCTAAACAAAATTCCAATCCTCTAATAACTTTAATTACAAGGAAAGTGCCAAAAGCCCATAGCTTATTAAAGACTGTCTTTTGATCCAGTGGCAAAGACCTACCTTGCCTCAAGGCTGTAGCAGCCACTGCCAAATTTATGGTGGCTTCCGCTGGCACAGTTTCAGGGTCTTCCTTGGAGCTAATGCTATATAATTCGGCACTTAAGTGAAAATACACATTTCCAGCAAACTGGCTTACATCCTAGAAGATAGTCTTACTTTCTCCTTGTTGATTTGAAACTCTCTCTGGAGCTTTGTGGGTGAAATTTGGAACCCGTGCCTACACTCAGAAGGCAGAGAGAGACTGAAGAAAGAGACAACGTACTCCAGGTTGGTAGGTGACAGATCTAAAAAGAAAAAAAAAAGTACATATGAGGCTTACCTCAGGAGGCAAGATGGGTAGATCCCCATATCTGGCCATCAAATATTAAAGTTTATAAAGAGGCCTTAACTGAGTTCAGTCACATCTACCCTGCAGATAATCTCAACACTGCATCACTGCCTCAAGGCTGTGTCCTCAGAGCACCTCTGGGAGCAGGAAAGGCAAGCAGAACCCACATTTCAGGAAGGGTCGGGGTGGGAGACCTGACTGCCCAGGTCTAGCTCAGGGCTGTAATGGTGGTCAGTTCTTTTCAATGACCTCTCCCAATACTCCTTTATAAATTACAAGCTACTTTCTACCTTGCTAATTCTCTTCTCAGGAGAAGAAATGCACACAATGCGGAGCTACATAATCTATGACACCTCCTCACAATTAGATATCACTGGGGCAAGATTGAAATTTAGGGGAAGAAGCCTAAGTTGAAGGAGTTTACTCTGAAATAAGATTTTTAAAGCCCTGATTTGATAAGATTATTCTGAATTGGCACAATTAAATTTTTCATTAGCTGGTAGAAGTGAGCCTTTATGATATTTGTAACATTTATTTGGTTATAAAAAATTTAAGCTGTATTTTATGCACATTTAAGTCACAGATTGATATGTTTGTGTCCACTTGGATAGCACCCTCTCTTGCTAGGAGGAACCAGGCCCCTGGATTATCTCATTTGGGCGGGAATGGAGTGAATCCTACAAGCTCGTGGATAAGGGTCTCAGGCTGGAATTTAAAGTAATTCCACTGTAAGAAAAAAGGAGGTTAATGACCAAGCTGGTTGAAGGCTCTGGGACAGAAATGGGACTCTAACCCTGATTCACACCCAAGTTTGTTTGAATCCAAACCCATCTTCTCCCTCTTACGGAAGAGGTAGCCCAGGATTTGAAATGCAATTGACCAGCGTGATGTCCGGGCATCACGGCCCCTTATGTAAAAGAGGAGATTACAGTGATCTTGAAATATGAGATAGCATCTGTAAACACCTGACCTTAGCAAGGGTTTAACACATTTTATTTAAAATTATAACCATCTAGCAGAATGCCGGGTCACATGTGGAGAACCTGAGAGACCAACAACAGCAACAAAAGAGGCTCTTATACCTAAATGATCAGTTTTCTGGCCAAGAATAATTGCATTCAAATTGGCAGGAAAGAGGAGGCAGGATTTTTGAACTGGCTGTTCCTGATTAGGTGGAAGTCAGAGGGAGTCAGAAGAATATTTATACTCGCTTTCTCAGCTCCTGTCTACTGTGTTATTCGCCACATAAATCTTGCAGGCGCTTTGTTCAGACGAGTTCTAAGACTATTACTTCACCTACTTCTTTTGGGAGACAAACTAGTAGAACTTCCCATTAAAAGTATTTCTGGGTACTAAATATACTCATTTTCTTCTGTAGTCTAATTCAATCTCTTTCTATATTCACCAGTGGTCAGTGATTTCAGTTGAATTTACTCTTGTGCTTTATCATGATTCATGCTTTCAGGCCCCTTCATTGACCATCCAGCTTTCCCTGACCCCCCTCAAAAACAAAAACAAAGCAACCCTCCCCACACCCTTTTTGAGAGTATGTTTCTAAATAACAGCCTTGCCCGTATGTTGTAGCCTCTAAGATTATAAAATCAATACAAATATTTTTCTTTTGAGACAGATTTCATCATTGCAGCCATGAAAGAAACATAAGATGATTTTTAGTGTTGATTTTTTTTTTGAAGATGAAGACGCCTTGGGAAAGGTCTGTTTGTTGGAAGATGAGTCACGTTTGGCAAAGGTTTAAATGAAACAGTGAATTTGATAAATCTGTCCAAGTTTTAAGAATATTCAGACACCTTTCTTCTCAAGAAAATCCCCATGGATCTCTTCAAGGACAAAAGCTTCTCTACAATGGCTTCAAATGATTCAGACATAACTTCCTGCATATGCCACTGAAGGGATTTCTTTACTTTTAGTAAGACCATTAACTGGCTTGCCAAATTCTTCAGCATAACAAAATTATAGGCCGTTTCTCTCTTGGGCATGCTGAAATGGTGAAAATTGCCCGGAGAAAATTGAAACCCTGATAATTGATTTTCTTGCTGTTTTCAAAAGACCCAAACCTTTCTACGATTAAATTGAAACTTTTCAGGAAGAACACAACCAAGACCATAGGGAATACAGCTATATTCTTAGAACAGTTTCACAGCGAAAACCTATACATGCCATTTCTTCAGACGCAGATTTAGAATTAAATTATTTTTCTAAAATAGAATTCTTCTCTTTGGGCTTATGCAGAATCAGCTAACCTAATTGTGCTGTTCACCTTGTCCTGGGAACCTGGGAGCCAAGAATTAAAAATGAAAAACAAAACAGCTAAATATTGGCTGTGAAGGAAATGTTTTACATCATAAACTTGACGTTGAAAAATAAAGCTTTCTCCTCATTAGTGAACTACTTCAGATAGAGACATTGGCAACAAGATGACTGAAATGTGAGACCTTTAGTTTCCTCATAAAATACATTTCTAAGCGATTCAATAATGTTGTCAATGTGATTATGTGGTGTGTATATTTCCAAATCAAGACATTCCACAGTTGTCCACAGGACACAGACTGGGTTGCACAATACCATTGTTAGTTGATATGTGAAAAACATGTTCAACAGTTGAAGGAAACTTTACACATGGGCAGAACTTCTTACCATGCAAACACTTGGTTACCTTTTCCGGGATAACTGTGCTCCACAAGAATATTTGCGCTATTAAGTCAAGTTATTTCGGGGCACCTGGGAGGCTCAGTTAGTTTAGTGTCTTACTCCGGAGTTTGGCTCAGATCATAATCTCACGGTTCATGAGACGGAGCCCCTGCTTGGTATTCTCTCTCTCCCTCTCTCTGACCCTCCCCTGCTCGTGCTCTCTCTCTCTCTCAAAATAAATAAACATTTTTTTTAAAGTTATCTGAATCATTATTTCTCTAACATGATACACCAATATTTAAAACCTCAACTAACATTAATGCCTTTTATTCCTGAAGCCCTCGATGAGAAGAATGGGTTCATGAAGAGGCTTACACTGGTATAGCCTTCAGATTCTGGCCAGCCCCAACCCTGAAATGCTGATGTTCCACCTTAGAGTGGATATTTGTTCTTTTTGCCTAGGGCATCCACTCCCCATTATGGTGGTAAGTAGGAGTATCTCAATTTTCCTCTGAGTGAACAAAGTCATCCCTACTCCCTCTAGTTGGGAATAGTCACTCCACTTTACTTCAGATGTGGGGCCTAAGCCAACTTGCTCATTTTACCACATACTTGTCCCCCCCGCCCCCACCACCACAACGACAGTGATTAGTTGAAGGATGAGATGGGCTCAGTAACCCAAGGTGGGCCAGAGATAGAATGTGTGTACATCTCTAGAATTATGAAGAAGTTACAGGAAGTGATTCTCCCTCTGCAGAACTCAAGAGTAGAATAATATGGATCTGAGTCTCTTGTGGGCCACAGAGTAGGACCTAGAAATGGGCGATCATGGTACTGTTTGAACACAGAATCAAGCAATACCCAAAATTAGCTCCATTTCATCAAAAGAAACATTAAGTGCTAGGTCAGTTCAATTTTCATATATCTGCAATAAAAAATATCCTAATTAGTATGTGAGCCTCTCCACTATTCAAGAAGCAACATGTTCATTTTATATCTTAATTAAATCATTGTTAGAAGCAAGTTTTCAAAGGGGACTTTCATTAATCTGAGAGGAAACAAACTTAAAAGCATAGATAGCTATGCATGCAATTTAGAAATTATGTATACAGCAATCAATTTCATAGTTAAGTTGCCATGTGTTAAATTCAAATGTGTATTTTTTTTAAAAAAAGGAACTATAATGAACTATATTGAAAATAGCCAATAGGATCAATAATAAGGGTAAATTAGGAACATAGTTCCCATGCTATGGCTTTCACAAGAACATCATGAAAACACAAATTCCAATTCTGGACAACAACTTAACTGAGTTATTTTACTCAGCTTTACAGGCTGTAATCATCTCTCCCCATTCCATAGCTCCAAGGTATTTTCCTGTTTAATAGTTTATTTGAGAAAAAAAAAAAACATTTATAGCTGGATGATGATAGCTACACAGTCACCTCAAGAGGAATGGAGACTCAAAAGACAACGTTTTGCTTACAGAATCCTTTAGAAACTATCTTGAGTGACAAATCTCCATCATGACCAATTCGTGAGTCTCATTAATATCTCAGGTATAGTTTCTGCAGAATGGACTCTATGGAATCAATCTTCTACACAAAACATCATTCTGTTATCACTGCAAGTTACAAATTCCTCACTGCATTTTCTTCTTTTGAAAGTGTGGGACAGATTCAGACACCAGGTCTGGGTTTCATACTCTTCCACAAGGGGAAGGAAAAAAAAGACCCATGACCATTTGACCACAAAATACTATCTTATATTTCCTCCAGTTTCTGTAAGGATTCAAATGAATGTCAGAATCATGTTGGCATTTACCAATCATTTTAAATTGTGTTCTTTCCCTGTGTGCAATCTTGGTATAGAAACCAGTCTTAAAATTCTTTTCTAGCCAGTATTTTAACATTCTGGCAAAATGAGAATAGGCAAGAGTAACATTCCGATAGATAGAATTTTATTTTGATGTTTTAAAAACTGAGTGCATTTTAGCCCTTTCAATGTGTGTGTGTGTGTGTGAGTGAGTGTGTGTGTGTTTGTGCGTGTGTGTAAAGGGTATTATTTATTTATTTATTTTAATGTTTATTTATTTTTGAAGGAGAGAGAGACAGAACATGAGCAGGGGAGAGGCAGATAGAGAGGGAAACACAGAATCCAAAGCAGGCTCCATGCTCTGAGCTGTCAGCACAGAACCCGACGTGGGGCTCCAACTCATGATTCATGAGATCATGACCTGAGCCAAAATCGGGCGCTTAACCAACTGAGCCCCTAAAAGGTATTAATTAGGTCTTACTTAAATAATACCTATCTAGCCTTCTGAATAGGAAAATGACCACATGGACAATAAGAAGAGAACTCTACATATCAGTTTAGTTTATCCTGAAGATAATGGTGTGTTTTACAAATCAGTCTTAGAATATAATTCTAACCATATCAGATTTAGAATAATGCTCTACCAAACCCAGAAATTCAGGGTGAAAACTTGGGTAGGAAGCATAAAGGGGAACAAATTATTTTTCCTGTTCATTTTAAGGTTCTATTATTATAAGTGATATTTGAAAAAGTATATATTGATTTCTAATTATCTCTTTTCTTAATAAATTTTGTTTTCCTCTCAGAATACTTCATCAAAAAGCAACATATATATTTATTTTAACTCCTCACTGAAAAGCCTTTGCAAAAGTTTAATACCATACTTTCAGTATCTGTCAATGATCAATATACAAAAATGGCCATTCATAGAACTTTTTGCATCTTCTATAAAAAATAATACTTAAAGGTAATGCTCACTGTGTTATCAACTGCTCCTCTGCATGGATACATGCAAGAAATTCCTCCTACAAACAGAATTCTTGTCTGCCATCCAATGTTAGGAATACTGTCTGCTTGTTCGTTTTCTGACCATACACATATATATCTTTTTAAATACCTAAATAGATTTCTAGAACCTCTTAGGTTTCCATTTTGGTTTTGTCTACCAGGAAACTAAAAATATACATGTTGCTAAATTTAGGTTAAATGCTATTTATATATTATGTTGCACTGATGATACAATGTTGGATTTCTGTGGCAGTAAATTTACTTCTATTAAAATTTTGGCCACTCTTTAACTCTTCATATTAACTGCTTTGTCTTATGCCTGGGAAATATCTTTATAGTATGAAATCTCCAAATTTTATTTGGAAGTAAGGGTAAAATAACATATTTTAAATATATGTTACCTTCTTAATTTAAATACAGTTGAATTAAAGTTGAAAGGAAGTTATGTATAAGGATGTTTTGGTACTAAGGCCAAAAACATTGTGGAAATGGAGAGTACTGTGGAAGTTTATAAACTATAAAGCAAAGGCTTAAGCTTTTTCCTAAAGACAGATGAGGAAATATATCTAAGTGGCCATTAATGGTAAATGAGGCAACCTGAAATGAAATGCTACATTTGGGTGCTCTAAATTTTGCTTTTATACATTGCTTGATTTATACTGTATATATACTGCCATTGGGAAAAAAAAAAAGGTTTTCCCCTCTCTCTGAGACAAGTTCAGCTCTTTTCACATACACGGAGCTGTGAGAGAGGCACTCTATTCATCCATTCATATTTTCTTCCAACAAATATTTGTACTATGCACTAGGTACCAGGTACTGCATTTTCATTATGTACTAGGTAGTGCATTTTCAACCTTATTCTTATGGAACTTACATCCATAAGGAGACAGATATTAAATAGAACAAAAATGTCAGATAAATATATCATTACAATATGGTAAGTGTTGTGGGGCAGCTGGGTTGAGGATCCAACTTCAGCTCAGGTCATCATCTCGTAGTTCATGAGTTCCAGCCCCACAATGGGCTTTCTGCTATCAGTCTGTCAGCTCCAAGCGCCCTTTGGATCCTCTGTCTCCCTCTCTCTGCCCCTTCCCTGCTTGCTGTCTCCAAAAAACAAATAAATATTTTTATTTAAGTGCTATGCAGAATTCGAAAAAAAAAAAAAGAAGAACACAGGGAAGGTAATTTATATCAGGGCATCAGGAAAAGCAATTCTGAGAAAATGACACTTATTTTCTGGACTCTGAAAGAACAGTATGAGTTGGACAAGTCAAGGAGAGCAAGGGGGTAAATATTCCTAGCAGAGGAAAAAGCGGGCGGAAGGGCCAGAGGCAAGAAAGAGGCTGGCACATTTGAGGAACTGAAAGACCAGTATGGCCCCACTTAAAGAGTGAAGGAAGAGTGCAGAAACTTGGTACAGATGTGAACACCTGTTTAAGCCACCAGATCAGGCAAATCAAGCCAACAGTGGGGGGGAGAGAGTGATAGATATGACAGGCTGATTGCGCTTAGACTCTCATTATTAAATGGCTGAAGTAGAAATTAATATGTGTATATAGTAACAATTTTTAATACAGTGAGTTTTTTTTTAAAGAGGCAAGAAGTACATGAGTGCTTGCTGCTAACTGAGATGTCTCAGTAGTCAACAAATATGTATTGTACTAGGGCTGGGCACACAAAGGCTCACCCGCCCTCACGCAGCCTGCGGCCTAGGGAATATAAAGACAAGCAAGCAGACACTTGGGACTTTCTCACAGACAGCAGTGGGGAGGGAGGGGTGGCCATTCCAAGGAGGAGGGATGAAGGAAAAGCATTAAGGTGCCCGTAATTCTGTGGGTGAAGCAATTGTGAAGGTCAGACAAGACCCCAAAGCTCTGGTAGCAAAAGGAAATATTCCCCACCTGAGGGACGCAGATGGACAGGGGACAGGGGCTATTCTGATGCCGCCATGTCAGTTTTGCCTGGAGCAAATCTCTCCCAGTTCTTGATGATCCAAGGATGTTTCGTGTTATTTCCCTCATAAAATGGAGGTACTACTGACTTGGAGAATCCTTCAGCTTAGAGTTTGGGTTTTTTAAGAAAACAATTTTTTTACTGCAGTGTAAAATATCTGACAATTAAATGTCAGATTATTTGACTCTGCGTGTTTGCATTTGAGGGAAACGGTGGTTATAAGCAGGCATAAAAATTAACACCCCTTGAAGAATGAGGAAGTGACTCTTGCAGTTAGTAAATTGTTTCGGTCTCTGACCACAGAGGCAGAGGCTAGCAACAAATTTGATTTACAAAGTAAATATAATTTCTACAGTTGGGTTCAGCCTGTTGTTTCCTTAGAGGATATATATTTTAGTTTGCCCTGTGAAAAACACAGATTAGCATTTTGCAGAACACCAGGAATCAAAGATAGTATCATAAAAGCATAGAAAAAAAAAGGAACTCATTTTATCTTCCAATCAAAACTGACATGTGACTAATAGATATCATATTTGTGGGCTCTGCTCACATCCACATATATCATTCCACGTATGTTTCTTTGTGGCAGCAGAAAACAAGATTCCAGCACTAGGTCATCTTCGTGATGAGAAGATGAATATATCAGAATTTTCTCTCTGTCATCTGATCGAGAACAACAGTCTCTTAATATTTCTTGACTCTGGAAAGTATTGACATACATTTGAATGCAACTCGGGATTTTTTTTTCAAAATAGGCCTTAATCATAAAAAAAATTATTCTATATTCAAATTAAGATAATTTTAATAGAACTTCCTTTCCAGAAGCAATAATATACAAAGCAAGGCATTTTTGTGAACTGTGGTCCTAAACTAATCACAGTACAAAAACAGATCTGCACTAAGTATACTAGTCGAACAGAGATGACTCTCTGTCCCGTGAGCATGAAAGGTAGCTGGACAAACTTTGGGCAGGGGTTTCCAAAACCAAAGTTAGGCTCAAGCATTAAGGCTGCATGTTTAACACTTGGTGCTATCAAAGATGGAAATCATAAATTGATATCAGTGTCCCAGAGTGCTTTTCAAAGTCAAAAGTCGAGTTGTAAGAGTTAAATACACAGTAATCTGAATGGAACCCATCTGTATGGAGATGACAATAAATAATCAGGGCAGCTGGTGGAAGGGGACTTCTATTCACTCTCTCTGCTCAAAGCTCCTGAGGATATATTTAGGTTTGTGGGACCCCTTTCAAAACCCTGGAGGTGCTGAACTAGACGTGGGGTGGGTCCTAATGAGAATGACCCATGGACTGTCCTCTACTGGAAACTAGGGTGGACCAATTTTGAGAAATAGACTGATTCAGTCAGAAGTGAGGGATGGGAGCAGATGGGAAAGGAAGCCCTGAAGTAGACTACAGCCTCTGCAAACTGAAGAGGAAACAGAAATTATGAGTAAGCAGCGGAAGTTAGTAAGTCTAGAGGGGAAAACGGAGCAGATGTGCAGAGACAAGATGCTGAGAGACCAACTATGTGCCTTGTGATTCTTGGTGACTTTCTCATTCATCCCCAGCTCAAGTCCACATGTGTCCCGATTGTTATATAAGTAAGTTTAAAAGTCAACAAATGCTTTTTCTTGAGGTGACTATAGTAAATCTCTAGAGGTCCCTTGCAAACAAAGAAGTCTGAATCATACACTAATCCTAGTCTCTACTTTGTCTTGTGCGGACCAGAAACATCAACACTCAGAAAATGATTTCCTGTGTCTTTAAGTGAAGAAAAATCATAATCACTGACCCAAAATGAGGCTTCTTATTGAAAAGATGATTGAAATTGCTCCTGATCCCCCAAAGAAATCCTGGCTTAGGATTTGAAAATGAGGGAAGGTCCGAAGGAGATAATGGGATTCAGGGAAACGGACATCCAAAAAGTGATTGCCCCAGAGTCTCTGTCCTCAGACACTCACTATTTAGTAAGCAAAATATTTACGGAGTATCCGCAGGGAGAAAAATTGACAAAAATCCCTGCCCCGTGGAACACACAGACTAGAAGAGAAAATGTAGAACAAGCAAAGTAAATAAGTAAGACATATTCTGTGTTAGATGAATTCTAAAGAGGGAAGCAAAGCAAACAGTGGAAATACAAAGCTGGGGGGTGGGGGCATTGATATTTCAAAGAGGTGATAAGGAGGCATTTGCTAGTGAGGTAACTTTTGTGTAAAGAAATGGAGAGAGGTACGGGCCTCTCCTTACAGACATTTGGGAAGACGGGTTTTAGGACACAAAACAGCAAGTGAAGAAACAGTGACACAGAGAGTGTTGGAGTGCTGGTGGAAAAGCAAGCAGTATGGCTTCAGTGGAGTAAATGAGGGAGAGAAGTGCATGAGGTCAGGTGGTCCTAGGGGACTCGGTTGTACAGGGTTAAAGGCCATTATACAGGCTTTGGCTTTGAACTTTGAGAGGATGGGAAACCCTGGATGATTTTAAGCATAATAGTAACGTGACCTGATCTACATTTGTATTGAAAGAAGATGGAAGGGGGCAAGGGCAGAAGGAGGTGGACCAGTAGGAGATGCCCTTAAGGATTCGGGAGACAAATAATGGCGATTGGAGCAGGGCAATGAAAATGAAGATGATGAGTAGTGGTGGAATTCTGAAAACAGAACCGATAGGACTTGGTGTTTGGATCAGATGTGAGGGCAGTCATTCTTGACTCCAAACGTTTGGTCCAAGTAACTAGAAGAATGGAGTTGCAATTTTCTATGATGGAGAAGACTGGAGGAGGAATTGCTTTGAATGGAAATATTCAGGAGTACATTTTGGACATTTTGAATTGTTTACGTCCATTAAATATGCCCAATGAGAGATGTCAATAGGCAGTTGGATATATAAATCTGGAATTCAAAGGAGTTGTATGAGTTGAAGCACTTAGATGGAGTCAGTATAGACAGAAAAGAAAAGAGGTCCAAAGACTGAGCCCTGGAAGGCTCCCACACTGAAAGACTGTGTGTCCGTTAGGATTCAATCCATTGGCTACAATAGAAAGGCCAATTAACGGTATCTTAAGACACATAGAAAACTGAAAGTAAGTCTCCCGAGGCTAGTAGGCAGTCCGTGATAGTTATAGAGATCTTGCTCCTCCTCTATGCTCTGCTATTCCATATACGTGGCTTCCACATTTGCCTCAGAGGTGGAACATGGCTGCCATAGTTCCTAGCAATTCATCAGCTTCAGGCAGAAAGAAGGAGAAGGTGGATAAAGATGGAAGTGCTTTCCTGGAAGTGCTACCCAATGATTCCTGCTTACACAACATGGAGAGGAGAAGAGATAAGGCTCTAGAGGCAAACTGCTGGGTGAGAATCCTGCCTCTACCATTCATAGCTATGCAGGTTTGAGAAGTCGACTAACTGGGACAAGCTGATTAAACTCTGCCATAAATGTGCCTTCCAAAAATAAGAACAATAGTAGTTATCCCTTCTGCACTGGTGTGAGTAGTAAATGAGATAACATGCTTAGAAAATTCCCCACCCAGAGTAAAGGTTCCTTAATGGGTTCGTGTGATTATGTCTCCTTTAATGAGCCAAGGTGTAAAGGAGGCCAGAATACAGTTTATAAATTCTGTGTAGACCAGTGGAAGTGTCTTTTATAGAAGAGAATGGTGTAAAATCCTCTATACCAGGGGTCCTCTCTCTGGTGTTACAACCCGGTCAATGCAGCACTTCAGATAATGCAGCCACTCTGAAGATTATCTTAAGTATCTGTTAAAAAGAAATAAAAACATCTCCCCAGATTTCTTCTCTAGGATATTAGGGGGATCAAATGACTTGATGTTTGTAAAAGTGCGGGTGTACTGTATAGTACTACATACAGTATTTTCTTAAGTGTCATAAGATTCCTTCCCATTCTAATCCCAAGGTGCTTTTCTTGTCTGATGTTATACAATTTACATTTCTGTAATTTAGAAAAGCTTTCATCAATATAATATTCTTATTGGGGAAAAATGAAAAATACAGAAGTATATACAGAAAAAAATAAAAATTGTCCATAATCCCACCAGCATAGCGTGTTTCCTCACATATTTTTTCTTTCTGTGTATGTACACGTGTGCATGTGTGTGTGTGTGTGTGTACAAAGCATTCACATATAAACAAATATATATTTCATTCTACAAAGACAATTTTTTAAGTTGAGGTGTAATTGACATATTATGTTAATTGCAGGTATACAACACAGTGATTTCATATTTGCATGTACTGAGAAATGATCACCATACATAGTTACATTTTTTTTGTTGTGTTGAGAATTTTTGTAATTTACTCTCTTAGCAACTTTCAATTGTGCAATACAGTATTGTTAACAATAGTCACCATGCTGTACATTATATCCCCATGACTCATTTGTTTTATAATTAGAAGTTTGTACCCTTGACCTCCTTCACACATGTCATTCACCCCCAACTCCTGCCTCTGGCAACCACTAATCTGTTCTCTGTATCTTTCAGCTTGGTTTTTTTGTGTGTTTTTTGGGGGTTTGAATTTTTTTTATTCTACAGACAAGTGGGATGATACAGTATTTGTCTTTTTCCATCTGACTTCACTTAGTATAACCTCAAGGTACAAGGACAATTTTTAACTCACCTTTCCCCCTTGATTTTTATCATCTGCATGTCCCCATGTCATTAAACAGTCCTTAAGAACTGCAAAACATTCCTGTTCATAAATGTGTAATAATTTTACATTTATCCTGTGGGAATTTCAGTTGCTTTCTGTTTTTGTTATTATAAATAAGTCTGCAATGAACATTCTTGTGGCCATAAATACTTCTGCATCTACTGATTATTTATTCAGAATTATTAGAAACAAAATAACTAAAGCCTGGGAAGTAAGTATTTGTAAAGCCTTTGCCACATTTTGCCATATTGATCTCCAGGAGTCTTGATCAATTTTTATGTCATGTTAGGAACATGTTATTAATAAATTTTTACACACAACGTTTTAGGAAGGAAATCATATTCTGCTCAAACTCTTTGTTGTTGTTGTTGTATAGATAGCTTTGGGCCATTGTCTTCCGTGTATCTCCCTTCATTTCCTTTTCTTACTTGGAATGCTTCTGAGCTCTCCTGTCCTTAGTCCATTACTGTACTTTGGAGTAGGAGACAGATAATCTTGTCATTTATTTCTTAGGTTTCCAGACTAAGAGGAAGATTTCATGTAGAGTCCCCTGGGAACCATCCCTTAGCGAAGAAACAACCTCACACCAGAGACCTTGGAGATTGAATTTCATACCATGACTGGGTGGCACTTTAAGGATACTACCCTCAGAGAAGGGCTGAGTGTATTTTGCATGCAGGAAAGAAAGACTGAATTTAATTACCAGAGAGGTGGGCTGTGATGTCATTTGTCCCCATGGTAGATCTGTACTTCCCCTGGAAGTTGAGGCCCATGACTAGTTTCTGCCAGTGAAGTGTTTGTGGGAGTGATGGTTTATTCGCTGGCAACCGTTCCCCAGGGAAACAAACCATGTGCTCCCTTTTATCTTTTTTATGATTTTTATTTTGTTAAATTTATGTATTTATTTTTGAGAGAGACAGATGGCACAAGAGGGGGGAGCAGAGAGAGAGAGAGTCCCATCATGGGGCTCAAACCCATGAAACTGAGAGATCATGACCTGAGCCAAAACCAAGAGGCGGAGGTTTAACCCATGTGTTCCCTTTTAAAAAGCAGTACTTTCTGAGGTGTGCCATCTTTGCACGCCCATCTCTGCATGTGCTAGGAGAGAGTCTCCATCTTCTTCAGTAATTATTCCTATTTGGTTTGAGTCCTGCTCCCTCAGAGAAGTGCCCTTTCCTTTTGAAGGTGAACATTGAAGATAATTTCTAATAGCTGTCACAACTGGCCTTCTTCACATCACCCATTTTTCTCTATAATGCAATTCTTCACCAAGGATGCCCATGAAGATATGATCTCAATTACTTTGGGTCATATTCCCCTATATTACAGACTTTGTAGGATTTGGTTCGTAAAAATTGTGTGGCTATACTGTGTTTTTAAGTGATACTTTAAAAAATAATTATATAGCAAAATTGAATTTGAGGGATTACAATTCGAATGTGTAAAAGTCCATATTCCACAAGTGTCAACACATATTTGTGTAACCACCACCACTATTTATATACAGAACAGTTCCACCATCCCCAGAATCTCCCCGGTCCTACATTTATAATCACACCCTCCCTACCCTTAACCCCTGGTGACCACTGATTTGTTCTCTGTCACTATAGTTTTGTCATTTAGAGAATGTCATATCATTGGAATCATAGTATATAAACTATTGAGACTGGATTCTTTCACTCAGAATAATGCTTCTGAGATTCATCTAAGTTGCTGCATATATTAATAGTTGGTTCCTTTTTACTGCTGAGTCGTATTCCATTCTATAGATATATGAGGGTTTATTTATCAGTTCACCCACTGAAAGACATTTGAATTGTTTCCAGTATTTTGCCACTATGAAGGATTCTATAAACATTCATGTATAGGTTTTTTATCATGAATGGGTACTGAATTTTGTCAAATGCTCTTCTGTGTCAATTCTTCAAACTATTCATATGGTAGATTGCATTGATCGGTTTCCAAATATTGAACCAATCTTGTAATCTCAGGATTAACCTCACTTGGTTCTAGTGAGGTTCATATATTTATTTTTTTACATACTTGTGAATTCAATTTGCTAATATTTTCTGGATAATTTTTACATCTACAGTTTTTTCCTGTTTTTCTTTTTTTGGGGATGCTATCTTTTTCTGGGGTTCGTGTCAGATAACACAGGTCTCATAAAATGCACTGGGGAGCATTGTCCCCTTTTTGATTTTCTGGAAGAAATTATGCGGAATTGGTGCTATTTCTTTAAATGCTCGATGTAATTTGCCAGTGAAACACAAACGAGACTAGACATTTCTTTTTTGGAAGGTTTTACACACAAATTTAATACCTTTAATAGTTACAGGACTGCTCAGCCCTGTTTTTCTCTTGGGTAAGTTTGAGTAGTAAAACTTTGGTCCATTTTGTCTAAGTTGTCAAATTTATGTGCATGGATTTGTTTTTTTTTTTACTGTTCTCTTATGATCTTTTTTTCCATTTTTTTCTTAAATAGTTTATTGTCAAGTTGGCTTCTATATCTCTTATGATCTTTTTAATGTCTCCCAGCTCTGTAGTGGAGTTCTCTGTTTGTCAGACCATCATCCATTACGGTCGGATGTAGAATGTTTTCTCACTTTCCTCATTGCCCTGTATGATTTCCAGAAGAAAAAGTAGAAACACTTACAGCTAAATTTCTTCTATATTCTGAGTAAAACAGAAATATGAGAAAAACTTCCCTTAGATTTCCAGTGCCCCTTCTCTAACCCAGGTGCAAGAATTTAGATTTTAAATGAGAGTAGCATGTTAGGAAAGGAACCAGAGTTTGCTGGCAACACTTGTGTTTCTCCAGAACCAAAATAGTCATAACCAGCTAGCAGTAAAGGAGATTGTTTAATTCATGGTGCAGATATGTCTTGTGATTTTCAGAAGTGATTTGAGGGGCGCATGGTGGCTCAGTTGGTTAAGTGTCCGACTTTGGCTCAGGTCATGATCTCATGGTTCATGGGTTCAAGCCCCGCGTCAGGCTCTGTGCTGACAGCTAGCTCAGAGCCTGGAGCTTGTCTTCGGATTCTGTATCTCCCTCTCTCTGGCCCTCCCCTGCTCGTGCTGTCTCTCTCTGACTCTCAAAAATAAATAAAAACATTAAAAAATATTTTAAAAAAAGAAGTGATTTGGAAGCAGAAATCTAAGGAAGAAAGAACAAGTGCTCAAAATTACTATAATTTTAATTTTTAATTTTAGTAGAGAAATCTATACTCCTAAATTGGTAAAGTAGGACTTATATATTATATAGTATTTTGGAAAACACATAGACTTAATTACCAATTAAAATGTGTTATGCAGGTAAAGTTTATTTAAGTGGGGGAGAAGAAAGTTGGTAACAGGGTATTCATATCTACTTAAAAGATTAAAAAAATTAAGACCACATTAGATTTCAATCACTTTAAGAACACTTAATTTTTAAAAAGACATAAAGCACTGTGTCCACCACAAATTATAAAATATTTCAGTTCTCAATTACTGCCATAAACAAAATATTTATAAAGTAGTAGAAATGTATTTTTTAAGCTGGCCATCTTTTCACTTTTTACCCACCTAAATGTCATTTAGCATGTCATTTCTTGCTAAGCCTTTCTAAATTTGCCCATCATTTCCTGTTATAATTGTTTGTCAAACTCTACAAATTTTTTAAAGCTGGCCAAGAATGTCATTTATCAGTTAATGCGAAGTACTCATTCAGAGGATTATTTGTCCTCATGTTGTCCCTTTTATAAAGGAGAAAAGTAACCTAATAAATCCTGAATAAAGTTATACTTTCTTAAATCCCCAAAAAGTTTACTACCTTTTGTGAATTCATTATTTTAATCTATCAATTTATGCAACTTAATATTTGTGGGTATCTCTAACTCAATCAATTTTTATGTGAGTTTTCTGTCAAGAAATATTCTCAGATTTTGTTTGTCTTAAAAAAGATGTCTTTATTGTATTTTCATCTTTGAAGGATACTTTCACTGCCTTGTAGAATGCTAAATTGGCAGTGTTTTCTTACAGCATGTTAAATATCGTACTCCATGATCATCTGGATTTCACTACTTTGACTATTTCTCCTTGGAAGAGATGTGTTTTGTCTGCTAGATGCTTTTAATAATTTCTTTTGGTCTTTAATTTTAAACAGTCTTACTATAATGTACCTGGGTGTGCTTGGGTTTTACAGAGATTCTTGAATTTCTAGCTTGATATCTTGCATAAGTTTTGGAAAATTCTCAGTATCTCTTCATTTACCACATATTCCCCAATTCTTTCCCTCTTCTCCTTCTGGGGCCCCAGTTACACATATGTAAGAACTCCTCACCATTGGTTATATATATCTTGCTTTCTTTTGTAGTTTTCATCTTTTTCTTTTTATGTGTCAGTTCAGCGATCCTCTGCTCTAATTACTGTTAAATTCATCTGATGAGATCTAATTTTTACCAACTCTTGAATCTGGATTGGACTGTGTTTATAGGTTCCAGTCTTCTGGCAGAATTTTCTTTTTATCTATTTCTTATATCTATTAATCACAATTATTTAAAAGACTGTCTGAAAACTCTGATACATAGATTAACCAAGGGTCTGTTTGTATTCTTTTTGCTTTTGTTTTGGCCATTTTGTCCTGTTTCCTGGAATGCCTGATAATTTTTTATTGAATCCCAGTCATTGTGCACGATGGATTATCAGGGCTCCAGATAATATCCTCCTTGAAGGAAACTGGGCGTTTTGTTTATTTGGTTCCTAGGAGATAGTCAAAGGAGTTGTGAATCACTTTGATCCAATCAGGGATTGAAATGATTGAAATCCAAGAGGTCTTTGGAAGTGTCTGAACCCAGTGTTTTTGTCTCTCCAGGCACTGTGAAACTGTTTAAAGTTAGTTTCCACTTTCTGCTTTGTTGCATATATTCCCGCCCTGTGCAGCTTATCAAATACACTGAAGAAAAAAGAATTGCAGAATATTGGGCTCACTTCCTTGCAATTCCCTTTAATCCAAGATCTTGACTTCTAAAGTCTTACCTACTTTGATCATATGGAAGCCAGACCCTTGCCTACTTAGCTTTGTGAACATCAAAAGTTCTAAGACTTGTCTCTCTGTTTATCATCTCACCTGTGCTACCTACCTACTAGAAAATGGCTTGAGAGGATCACCAATAAAGAATGCCATATTTGCATCAAGGCATTGCTCTTCTTTCCAAGACTTTATCCTATTAATCTTAACAGCTTTAGTTCTCTGATGTCTCCAACAGCTAGGAGAGGGGAAGTGTTAAATTTTAATACATTTACTACCTATTCTTTTCATTATTCTTGTAAAGAGAAGGAAATTAATCTGATATAAGCTACTCTGTCATAGTTAGAAGTGGAAATTTCCTTGCAAGATTTTTGCATTCTTCTCTATGTATTCTTACCAAATATATTTTTCCCTTGTCATGTTTCACTTATTATTTCAGCTAAAAGAGACTTTATTATTTTCATTACTTTATAAAATTTAGTTTTTGAATTTCTTTCCATTTATTTATACCTATACCATTTCTACATTGTTTCTTCTTGTTCTGCAACTTTAATCTCATAATCTAAATTCTGTCTGTAAATTCTGTGTCTAAAATAGTATCCACTGTAGTTCTTTTGATTAAATGGCTTATTTCTAAAGTTACTCCAAAGGAACTGTGATTTAAAAAAAAAGGAAAAAACTGGCCTGCATACCTTTTGTTCAAAGCAGAATAAATTCTTTTCCTTTTATCATTTGTTTTATTCTCAAAAGAATTTCAAGCTCCCTTGCCTGAATATCCATCCCTGCTTTTCTCAGGTTTTATAATACATTTTACTCAAAAAGAATCTGAAACTCAAGCTTCTCTGGGATGCCATAAATATTCTATTTCTATAAAATTTATATTCAAATAGTTGCCTCTTTATTATGTTATTCATATAAGTAATATTCTCAGTGAGAGATTACAAACAAATAATTACATGGATGCATCCTTTATCCAAAGAATGGGAAGATCATGAAATTTACTAATAACATAGTCTCTTTCATGCCAGTAACAAGGTCTTTAAAAAAAACTACTTAGTACAGTATTGTTCTAGATAAAGTTATTATAAGGTTTGAAGTCCCATATTGTAGGGGAAGAAAAATCTTAAAAGTAGATGCTATGGCTTCCTGCCACACAGAAGTCATAAAAGCTATGTTTGCAGCTCTGGTGATATCCAAAATCTACCATAATAGCACGGACCTTCCCACATCAGGTTGCCTCCAGTTGTTTCTGAAAGCACCACTGAGCTTTATCATATCTGCTCCACAGCAGATCCTACGTGTGGTTATTATGGTCTAAACTCATGGTGGAGGCACCCTTTCCCTTTCTCTTCTCCTGATAGGAGCTCTGAGATCACCATTTTTGCAGAAGCTACATTGTGGGAAATGGCCATTGTTAACACCCAACCAGCCTAGGTGAAAGACCCTTCACTTAGGATGCAGCTGAGTTCAGACTGCAGCAGATGACAAAAGTATACTGTCGTTTCTTTGATGTATGGCCCCCAATAGAAGGGTGTCTTATAAACGGTACTAGAGGTGGCTACCCTTGCAGTTTAGTCTCAACTTGCCTTCAGGGTCCATTTGGGCGTTCCCAACCAGAGTGAGCATAGTCAAGGTCAGATTATTCGAATCCCAGCAATGCTCTGAATATAACTGTGCCTAAGAGTCCAGATCATTTAAGACAAGTTGAGGAAAAAATGTTTTACCCTTCTTCAAGTCTAAGGTCCTATGATTGGCTCCTCTTGCTCAAGAATAACTAAAGAAGAAATGCGTCCTTCACAGGAAAGTCCTGCCCTTGACCACAGGAGGGTGGCCTTGCATCATGACCCCATCAGAACAATGACACCAGACATAATAATGCAGTGTTAGCCATCCTGGATTATGTTTTAACTCATAGGACATAAACAGTCCAGTCCAGGTGGAGCTGTACCAAACCCAGTCCTCTTCATTTTCAGTTTTCCCTCCAGCATGAGGTCCGGATTCTTTCTGGTTGCCTTTCTTTCAGTTTTCTCCAGCTCTGTGCATCACATGTGAAAACAAAACTAACCCCCACAAACTACTTAAGGAAGAGCCTATGCAGGTTCGCAAGGTCAAGAGTTTCAGCAGCAGCAGGCTCCCCACTCATGATCTTAGAAACCGTCCAAAAAAATCACAAAGCCAAGTCGCAGAGGCATGGCCTGGGCTGGAGGACATGGTACATCCTGCATCACCAGACAGAGCATTCTCCCGCCTGCAGATCCACTCTCCAGATGCTTGATTTACATTTGTATAACTCAATTATCCATTCAAGAGGGGTTTTGCGAATAATAGTATGGCTCAGAAATAAGCTGAGCCTCTATTTTAGTGGAAATGTTTGCCACTTTTTAACAAGTTTTTCCAGCTTCTACTGATCAAGGTTTCAGACAGCTTTAGAGCTGCATTGTCAATCAGCATTCTCGATGACACAATAAGCAGAGTGGTGAGAGGGGGTATGGGGCCAGCTAGCTCCTCCGGAGGCTGGAAAACGTGTGCTCTTGCCTTAGCCCTGGATTAACTATTATTTAGATAATGCCTTCATTAGTTATCATAGATTAGTACTTATTAAAAAATGCACTAAGATCTGATGATGTTTGGCAGCAAAGCAGACTGGCAGCTCAGTTGTCCCTGCACTGATATTAAACTGTATCCAAAAAGAAAAGGCACAGAAGTGTCCCTGTTAATAATTAAAATTCTTCTTCATTCGGTAGCTGGGTGATCTGAACTCACTCTGAAGGCTTCATAATTGGAAGGATAGATGGAATGGTGATGCTTTAACTGCCAGAAATTTACATCTGATAGATGGAATGGTGGGAGTGGGAATTTGTTTTTAGGATGGATATCGTCATTTTTGCAGAGGCATCACATTAAGGAGCATTTCAAAGTCAAGAATCTAATCACTTCCCTTTAGTATCTCTGGGCATGGCTGGAGAAACCCAGCTGCAAATGGTTCATGCTGAGACACTAAGTATTCTGTTTAATAATGTTAAAGGCTGCCCTGTGGAAAGTAGTGCGTCTCTAATGAAGGATTTTTTAACTCCAAACTGAATGTCAGTTTCCATGGTCTGGTAAGAAAAAATGTTGCGGTGGGAGGGGGTGGGGGACACAAAGCCTGGATGAGGAAGGCAAAAGGGAAAGACAGGAGTCAAGGATATGCTGGGAACATACCTGTTCCTCCTCTGCCTGGACCCTCTGCGTTGGTGCTTGAAATGGCTAATTCTGTCTAATCATTTGGATTTCCATTCAGCTGTCATCTCCATAAGGAGGACTTCTCAACCCTCCTGTTCCTGGCAGCCTCTAAGATGGCTTCTCATTGTCACCATCTTCAAAGAAGGAAAGGAAATAATTTTTTTCAAATTCATCACTAAAAAATTACCGCAGTTTATTTTTTCCCCCTCTTTTGTGTGTAGGAGTATCATTTTTAATCATTCTTAAAAATGTATGGCTCCAAGCACAATTTCAAGAAGGAATTCCCATATTGTTTGTTAGGTACAAGCCATATGTACCTAACCATATGTACCATATGTACATATTCTTTGTAACCAAAGAAACTAGCCAAAACTACATCACCAGTTCTGGTTTCAGTTTGCTTGCCAGTGCGTTTTTGCATTATCATGGATGCTATCTGTGAGAAGTAAGTGAGATGATTCATTTTCAGAAATACCAAATAAAAGCAGTGCTAGTTAACAACGGGGTTACAACCTATTGGAAATATGTACAAACCAACACCTTCTCCCCACACCCCCAAAATGGAGTCTCAAACCCTTAGACACTTCACTTGCTGGGTTTTCTTCCCCTGTCCATTATACAGGCTTATTTTCGTGGGCTTTTCAATGGGCACGCACCAAAGAACTGAAGTCTCTGCGTCACCTCAAGGAATGTACTTTTTGCCTTACATGGGCATAGGTGACTTCCGGGTAAAGCTGTAACCTCTGTAGTCTCAGCCAATGAGGATTAAGGGAAGGGACTTGCGCAGTAGGAGATAAAAGTGCCTGCTGTGACTGCTTCAGCTGCGCGTGTCCATCAGACACCTGCTCTTGACAGAATGTTGATTAAAGCCTCACTTCACGGTGGGCCGTCACGTCCCTCCTTTGATTGGGCCAGTGGGCTTATTACTCACACTATCTAGAATCCTTGAGGAATTAGTGATGAATTACACTTTGCTAAGTGTGCAGTTTAGGCAAGAGTCAAAATTAACTGCTATTTATACAAAGCAACATAGTAAGCCCCTTTTGGAGGGGATTAGTGAAGAGAAATAAGCGTCTAAAGAGCTTTTAATGCAACTGGGAGGGGAGCAAGAATGAAAGGAAGGAGGCAAAGACATCACTGTTTAATGCACATCTACAAAGCCCTGTGATGGGTACTTCGTGTGTGTGTGTGTGTGTGTGTGTGTGTGTGTGTTTAATGTTTTATTTATTTCAGAGAGAGAGAGACAGCATGAGCAGGGGAGGATCAGAGAGAGAGGGAGATACAGAATCTGAAACAGGCTCCAGGCTCTGAGCTGTCAGCACAGAGCCCGACAAGGGGCTCGA
The DNA here is from genome assembly GCF_008692635.1 of Crocuta crocuta. Lineage (NCBI taxonomy): Eukaryota > Metazoa > Chordata > Mammalia > Carnivora > Hyaenidae > Crocuta > Crocuta crocuta. Next base: position 12,280,553 of record NW_027532015.1, read on the forward strand.
ACCCACGAGCTGTGAGATCATGACCTGAGCCGAAGTCGGACGCTCAACCGACTGAGCCACCCAGGTGCCCCATGGGTACTTTGTGTTTTATACCATTCAGAGATCCTGTTGTGGATGACAGAAGCTGATTCTGGCATATTCAAACAGAAAGGAAATGAGCTGCTAACCTATCGAATCTAAGAAATATGGAGAACTGGATTGGGAAAATGGTTAGGAATCAAGGAAATGTAAGCAAAAGCATCTTGGCTCAGCAATATTCTGATTAAGATTATGCTGCTAAAACCTCTTGCACTAGTACTAGGACTGCTGGACGCCACCGCCTGGACACTTACCAGCACTCCAGGAAGTAATCTTTGTTCCCTGCGTAACTTTTTCCCCATAATTCCCCGGACTCAAAATTCCAGTTGGGCTTGTGTTGGGACAAAGCTAGGGCATGTGCTCAGTCCTAGATGCCAAGTAAGAAATGGAGTGTATGCCCCCTTTACCCTAACAAGGATAGGCAGAATTCTGCCCCACCAAGACTGGTTCATTCGTGAACAAGGTTTGAAATGGAAAAAAGATTCAGAGGTTGGGCAGCCAACAAAATAGCAAGAACCCACTTCTGTCTACCACTTTGCTTTCCTAACATCCATATGCACCATTCGTCCTTTATGTTAATATCTCAACACATTAAAATAAATCCTCCTGCCTAATAACATTGACACATTATTGGGTAGAAAATGTACTCATCTTCTCAAAGGGAAATGGCCCAATGTCTCAACCGTTTCTGCTATAGGGTAGAAAATGTACTCATTTTCCCAATGGGAAATGGCCCAATGTCTCAATAGTTTCTGCAGTCAGCTCCAAATTAAATATTTTATTCTTGGTGATATTTTATTCCTCGTCTAGTGATGGTATAATCCCATTTTTATATAATGTAACTATTGTCTAAATTGGAAAGCAAATCACTAACACAACCCATACACAATAGTGTGGTAGGAAAGAAAGGGAGAAAATTACTTGAAATACATGGCAAAATAGAGAAATTACTACAAGTAAAGGCAACAATAGTAAGATATTTATGTTATGTGGTATGTGTGACTTTCTTCTTTCATTATCTAATTCATCGTCCCTTCTCTTTCTGATAGCATTTTATTTGGCCAGGGTTTGGCTTTGGGGGCCCTTCCCATGTAACGATTAGTTGTCTTCATTAATTTTTTGCAGCTTGGCAGATGTATAACTTAGGTTCCATCTATACTTTTCCTTGTCCACATTACGTAGTGACAACCTTACATGCCCCTGATGACCAGAATCAGTGACTTCAGACAAACTATTAACAATCACCAGACCTCCTTCCCCTTGCCTATTTGCTTCTTTGTTCAATAGCATTTAGAGCTCCAAGTAGCCACGTAGCAAGTCTCAGCTTTAATTTAATAGAACCTTTGTAGCCCTGTGGGAGCATTACTCACTTGGATTCTGAAATCTTGAATGCAACAGAGCCCAGGTGTCAATGGACACTTCTAGTCTTCGTTCCCAGACCTGTGTGTTTTGTCTAATTGGGAGCAAGTTTGCCTTAAAACACATGTCTGGGCAAAATTAATTTATCAAAAATGTTTTAAAGACATTTATACAGATAAAATGGTACTATTATTTCTTAGGCTTTGAAATTCCTATATTTTGAAGAATTAAAAATTTTAAAATAAACTCAATATTGCTTTTAGAAAGCTACTCGTTCAATTAATAACACGGAAATAATGGATGTTGGCAAGGATGGGGGAAAAAGGGAACCTTCTCACACTATTGTGTAAACTATTGGTGAGAACGCAAACTGGCACAGCCACTCTGAAAAACAGTATGGAAATTCCTCAAAAAGTTAAAAATTGAACTATGCTATGACCCAGCAATTGCACTACTATGTATTTATCCAAGGATACAAAATACTGATTTGAAGAGGAATATATACCCCTATGTTTATAACAACATTTTCAACAATAGACAAACTATGACAAACAGCCCAAGTGTCCATGAACTCATGAGTGGATAAAGAAGCTGTGGTATATACATACGATGGACTATAACTCAGCCATAAAAAGAATGAAGTCTTGCCATTTGCATTGATGTGGATGGAGCTAGAGTGTATTATGCTAAGTGAAATAAGTCAATCAGAGAAAGGCAAATATCATGTGATTTCACTTATATGTGGTAATTAAGAAACAACACAGATGAACATAGGGGAAGGGAGAAAAAAAGACAAAGGGAAGCAAACTCAAAGAGGCTGTTAACTGTAGACAGCAAACTGAGGGTTGGTAACAGGAGGTAGATGCAGAACGGGCTAACTGGGTGATAGGTATTAAGGAGGGCACTTGTGATGAGCACTGGGTGTTATATTTAAGTGGCAAATCACTAAATTCTATACCTGAAACCAATTTTATCCTATAAATTAACTAACTAGAATTTAAATTAAAACTTTAAATAAAAAAAACTACTTGTTCAGATTCTCCGTGAATTAAACGATACATAATCTATTTTATTTCACTCTCTATGAATACAGCATGGACAGAGCAAGGTGGATATTTTGAGATATTCATCATTAAGATAATAACTGATAAAAATATTATTCAAATATTAGCATATCTGTATAAATGCTACTTAAACTGGAAAATTTTAATTTCAGTTTTTGGATTCTTACTCAATACCTGGTCATTTTCATAAAACTCCTCTAGTAATACATGCTAAGTAAACTTTTATAGCAGTAGAGATTCCCACTAAAGCTAATTATAAGGAAACATAAATTATAAGACATGATAAACTAAATCCTAAAAGTGCTATAAACATTTGCGCTTGTGATGAATTCTTACATTAATATCCCTCAATAAATCTCATTCCCTTTATCAAGCCTTGGGTTGTCCCTTGGAATGTGATCATGTGATTTGTTTTGACCAATGGAACAACAGCAAACATGATTCAAGCAGGATTGGGTTTGCACACAGGTCTTTCTCCTACTGAAATGCAGACAGTGTCAGATGAAAAAAACCTGAATTGGCCTCCCTGAAAATGAAAGACCACATGAAGGGAGAAATCCAGCCATTCCAGTCACCCTAGCTGAGCCTGGCACCCTGATGGTCTATCAGCTACATGCAACCAAATGGCTAAGTCCAGGTGACTCCAGCACAACTGACTAGCCTACCAAGAACTATGATAAATAAATTGTCGTTTCAGATTCCTAAGTTTTGGGGTGTTTTCTTATACAGCATATCTGATAGATGATGCTACAAATATCCTGTGTTATTCATACTGAATCCTGCATTGAAGAAGAATGCTTGGGAGGGAGAAAGAATGAATGGGAACAATAAGATTGCTCTGGAAACCTCTAGAAGGGCAAGAAAACTTTCTTTTGGAAAAAATATATTGCATGCCTTTCCGGGGATAATTAAAGAGGCATGTGCTTGCCTGAATATGGTAGTAGAGGCAATAATTAGAGTCTAGAACTTTTCCTTCTATCAGATTCATGATTTAATTAATAACCGTTTGTTGAGCATGTGGTGTGCTATGGACACTTCCCTCGACCTGTCTCATTCAATACCTTCCTCAGTGACTTGGATGAAAATGTGGCAGTAGGCTTATCAAAAGGACAGATGGCAAAAGCCTGGAATGTGAAACATTTAATGGTGAAAGCACCATTCCACAATGTCAAAATAAAGTTGGAATAGTGACACAAACCTATCAGTTCAGTAGGAATACAAGTCAAATCCTCAGGTTCAAAATAGCAACCTAGTTCAAAATACACAAGCACAGAATTAGAGAATCATATTTAAAGTATACCACGTTAACAACAACGTAAGACAAAACACAGGGACTTGAGTTGACCACAAGTACGGTGTGAGTCAAGAACGTGACAGGGCTGCTGAGCAGATGATGACATCTTAGCCGCAGTGGACGTGCAGTGGCCAGAAGAGCAACAACGGTCCCCTGATCTCTGTTTAGGTCAGGCCACAGCCTGCATATGCTGTTTATTTCTGGACGCTTGAGAAAAATACATAGAAGAAACATGGACAAAACAGGAAGAAACTGTGGGAGTGGAAAGGTCTGAAGACTGTGTCAGATGACAAGCAGTTGAATCAGGAATCGTTACAAGGAAGGGACATAGTTTTCAAACATTTGAAGGGCTGTCATGAAGAAGTGATTGGAAATGTATTATCTATCACTCCTGATACCAAATTGCTAGTCAGGGTCCAAAAGGAAAACTGTCATCATGGCTGTACCATGTAGATTTCAAGCACAGCTGCTGGTGGGCAGGTCTTTTTACAGCACATCCTTTTACAGAGAATGTCAAGTGCTGCATCCTTGGAGCATCCCTGAAGTCTGACCCTCCCCCTCTGTAAACACGCCCTGGACTAAATAAACATCAAAAGCTTCAGAGAAAATTTTTCCTCTATTTCTGTTACATTCTGGAATGGTTGCAGGAGGGGGCCTCCAAAATGGAGCAGCAGCTCAGTTATACTCGAATGAGAAACTTTTCTCTATCTCCTCGGAGGAAGATACTGAGAGAACTAAATCTCTCTACAACCCTGAGGACCTTATTTTTATTTCATACAAATTTACTGAGCATTGACTCTGGGCCAGGCACTGGCCTAAGAATGCTGAGATAGAGGCGCCTGGGTGGCTCCGTCGGTTGGGCATCCGACTTCAGCTCAGATCATGATCTCATGGTTCGTGAGTTCCAACCCTATGTCGGGCTCTGTGCTGACAGCCAGCTCAGAGCCTGGAGCCTGTTTTGGATTCTGTATCTCCCTCTCTCTCTGACCCTCCCCTGCTCACGTTCTCTCTCTCTCAGAAATAAATAAAACATTTAAAAAATTTTAAAAAATAAAAAGAATGTTGAGATAAAGCACACTATCTTTGTTCCCAAGAAACTCTCAGTCCAATGGGGCTACAGGCAAATAGATCATGGTAATGAAATTGGGTGAAATGCTGTAATCATGGCCATTCTTCTAGGTAGATCTTACAGTTCCTACCCGACACTAATATTAATAAATTGTTTTGATTTTTTTAAATGTTTCTGAACTTAATTCTAAGCCTTCTGGGGATTAAAAGATGCATACCTATTGAGAAAGATGACTCCCTTTCTAATTAATTGAGATTACTTACTATTACCATTATTTATTACTATTACTATTACTATTAGAGACAGATGGGTGATCTGGATCCTTCTCAAGACCTGAGGATTAATGCAAAACTCTACTTATAGTAATCATGCTAATAATTCTGTAACTCTGTAGTTATCGCCTAGCCCACTTTCCTGAATTCACATTATAAACAATTTCTAATTCTTCCATCTACCTATAAAAATCTACAGATCCTATCAAGGATGGCCTGTTTGACATGCTTGGGATTCTTAAACTACATAAATATCTCTTTGAGTCTAAAGACCTATAAATTGAAAACGTCATAAAATAGGTAGATGCCTTCTCATTTCATTTTTTCATAATCAAATTTTTTTGTTCCATAATCAGTCCATAGATGCTATAAAACTACTTGCAAGTAATTTTCTTTTTCAATATTTTTAAATATTTTATTTATTTTTAGGAGAGAGAGAGAGAGAGACAGCGTGAGCAGGGGAGGGTCAGAGAGAGAGGGAGTCACAGACTCTGAAACAGGCTCCAGGCTCTGAGCTGGCAGTCAGCACAGAGCCCGACGCGGGGCTCGAACCCACGAACCGCGAGATCATGACCTAAGCGAAAGTCGGACGCTTAACCGACTAAGCCACCCAGGCACCCCAAGTAATTCTTAATATAAATACTGAAATTTTAAAAATTCATGAGTTATAATCCATAGCAATTTTTCCAGTAGCTTTCCATCTTAAAATTTGTAGGCTAATTGTTCTTAAATGGAGGATCTCAAATACCAAGATTTTAAAATATTGATGAGCCGTTAGACCTAATTCCCCCCAACTTACAACTCAATGCATACACACAAATATTTCCACTCTTTGACAGCACATGAATAAAGTAATAAGGAAAACTGGAGTACCACCACCAAAGATGTCACAGGAAGCAGACATTTGGGAAAACAATTCTACTTTAAAAATGGATTAAAAGAAAAGTAAGTCACTTAAAACACTTGTTATGCTTGAATACATGATTATGGCTTCAAATCGCTATCTAGTTATACTGCATGTCATGGGCTATTAAGACTTCACTTCTGCAGCCTATGGAATGTTGACACACAAGACAGTCATTCACGTTTTAAAGATTTGTAGTAAAAGAAAACAAGCACTTACCTAAATACGTAAAAAGAAGGGGGAAAGTAGAATAAGGGGTGGAATTTTTTCTCCTTAAAATGTCCTCCTAGAGCTACCAAAAATTCACGTTTATAAGAGGATTGGCACAAATACCTCTGCATTAACAAGAAGATACAGGCCAGGACTAGAGGTGAGACCTGGTATATGACGATAACTGAACTTCACTTTCAGTTTCTCTGGTTTCGGCAGGGCAGCCTTCAACAGTTCCCTGGTGAGCCACCTCAGCCTCTTCTCTCTCGTTTGCACTTATTTTTGTCCTAAGATCTGTCCTGCCCTGCCTCAGTGTTCACCAGCAGGCTCGACTGAAACCCTTGCCATTGCCCCTTTAATTCTTCTTGGCCTGCTCCTTCTGTTGGATTTACTCTCTTTGCTCCCCAAGGTGTTATCTGCCTCTCACATTTGCCTCTAAAGACGTGCGCAGGGTGTACGTTCTTTTCCATTCTTTGCATCATTTAAAAAGTGATACAAATGTAGCAGTGCTATCAACAATAGCGGAACTATGGAAAGAGCCCAAATGACCATCGACTGATAAACGGGCAAAGGTNGAATTTAAGGAACAAAATAAATGAACATAGGGAAAGGGAAGGAGAAATAAAATAAAAACAGAGAGGGAGGCAAACATAAGAGACTCTTAAATACAGAGAACAAACTGAGGGTTGCTGCAGGGGTGTTGGGTGGGGGGATGGGCTAAATGGGTATTGGGCATTAAGGAGGGTGCTTGTTGAGATGACCACTGGGTGTTATACGTAAGTGATGAATCACTAAATTCTACTCCTGAAACCAATGCTGCTTGAATTTAAATTTAAAAAAAAGGGGGGGGGGGCACCTGGGTGGCTCAGTCGGTTAGGCATCCGACTTCAGCTCAGATCATGATTTCGCAGTCCGTGGGTTCGAGCCCTGCATCGGGCTCTGTGCTGACAGCTAGCTCATAGCCTGGAGCCTGCTTCGGATTCTGTGTCTCCCTCTCTCTCTCTGACCCTCCCCTGCTCATGCTGTCTCTATCTCTCTCTCAAAAGTAAATAAAATATTTTTTAAAATTAAAAAAAAAACCTTTAAAACGAGATGCAAATGAATTTTGGATATTTCCCACGGCTTCTGTCTTATAGTCACAAGTTATAGAGTCTTCCTACTGACATTCCTACCTTGTGTCAGAAAATGCCTTCTAAATGATACATTTAGGATGAACTAATTTCTGTCATTTTTATAAGTACAATAAATAAGCCAATAATGCCAAGTAAATGACAAGGTTCAGCAGTAATAAATTCTAGTCGCTTCATCTTTTTTCAGATACTTAATGTTATCTTTTTTCTTTTTGTTCATCATTAGGGAATTGTAGCTTTTTAATAGATTAAATGTATTTAAGGGGACTGAAGGATTTATCATCATTTTTAATGTCACAATTTTGGCTACTGGTGGCTTTCCTTAGACACTTTCTTGTCTTTCTGATATGACTTTATTTAGAAAGCTTTCTTTCTGACACAACTATTCAAGTTGTACGTCTAGACTATGCATAGACTGAGATATTTCTCCAAGGACTCTTAGTTTCTTTTAGTGAAAAAACAGAGAGACCAAGAACTATGTAATAGCGTGCAGCATGGGGTAATATCACTCCTAGGTGATTTCAGTATCAAAGCAACAAAATTTTTCTTCCTTTTTATAAAAAGTAGGCTTCATGCCCATGGTGGAGCCCAATGCCAGGCTTGAACTAACAACCCTGAGATCAAGACCTGAGCTGAGATCAAGAGTTGGGCACTCACCCGACTGAGCCACCCAGGTGCCCCTGCAAAAGTTTTCTTTTAAAGTTTACATTAATACTTCTAATTCAGTTCTTAAATTACAATGGTCCTCCTTAATTTCAGGAATCCTATAATCCTAGCGCTTTTTCTCTTATAACAAGTAAGAAAAAAAACATTTTTTTAGTAAGAACAATTTCTTATCTTCTTTATTGACTAAGAGTCCCAAAAGAGCCCCCCTAATATCAGTATGAACAATGAAGTATTGAATGGAGCACACCATTCTACATGTACCTACTTTTGTTTTGAGAGGGAGTCCTCAAAAGGATGCGCATTCCAGCTACTTCGTTCTAGGCTTGTTCGGCAGCTTTCATTCTTTGTAGCTCTGAAGATGCTTCTTTGCCAAATGGCTTGTTTCTCGTTTCAACTGGTCTGGAGTCTGAGGTCTTGGACATTCTCACGGCTGCCAATTCTGCATCTTGGGAAGAGGAGGCTTTGGGCAACTACTCCTTTCTTGTTGCTAATGCTCATATTCAGCTTCAGAAGACAGCACAAAACTAGCCCAGTCCACTCGGAGAAGATGGAAAGAGGTGTAATTTGTGGTCCACTAAGATTGTGCCATTAAAAATACAAATTCACTTACCTAAGGGCATGAGTGCATGCTGTGCAAATTGATTCTTCTTACTCCTCTCTAGCTTCTAGTAATTTCTGTTTCACCACAGTTAATTAAAATTTAGCTCTCCTAAATTTTGCCCTTTCCCTGAGACTCTTTAAATGTATCTCCCTCCCTTTTCCTGAGCCCCAAGCACTTCCTTGTATATACCATACACCATGTCCTCATTTCCTTAGCAACTTAACAGACCATGGAATGTTTTATTTGCATTTTATGAGCCCAATTGGTTCTCCCAGCTCCACTTCCATCTAGGGCCAGTTCAGTTCAAAGTGTTTAATCTTCTGTAGAGAGATCAAGGAAAGGCATTGTGTGCAAATAATATTACATGTAAACATGCTCTTTGAAGGCTTAGATGCAAAGTCTCTCCTTTGACCTATGATCAAACATTCATATATTTTGAATATACCATCTGATAAATGTTCATATATCAAAAACACATGTGCCTTTAATTTAATTACAATGACACCAGTATAGAACGCAAGTTTCTCAGGGGCCTTTGAATAAATAAAAGTATCTATTGCTTAACATGTTATGAATTCAAGGTTCCAAAAACTACTTTAGAATATCAGAAAATATAGAGAATATATCAAGATTAGACAGTTTGATAGAAATATTATGCACAATTACCTAATGAAATTGCATATTTTTTGCTTCTTTTTATGCAGAAATCTAATCTTATGTCACCTAACCTTACAGAGAAAAACGCAAATCCTAATAAATTTCTCTATTTCAGTAGATGATACAGGAAGGTTACACATCAAAAATTAACGGGTTTCTGAATCCAGAATTATCCAGTTTGGAAATAAGTAATAAAGAAAACTGACCGGATTTCTTTTGTTGTTACTATTATTCAACCCTTATCTTTCTAGAACTGGGGCTTTTGCTACTAGGACATATTTGAAATGGCCACCTTTTTCCTGTCTCAGAACTTTACTCAAGCCCAAGCTTCCTATCTCTTCCTTGGCCTTATTTTATTCTTATTAGCACAAAGTCAGATGTGTTTTTGAGCTTAAATCTATGATATAAAAAAGTATTCATTTAAAGCAGCTTAATTAATATAATATTTAACTTTATCTACATGCATTTACACATAATGCCATTCAAGCAGAATATTCACATACAAATTGTTCATACACACTTTTGACCAATAAAGCTTCATCATTTCAATTAAGTGTATGTTTTTTTAAATGTTTATTTATTTTATTTCTGAGAGAGAGAAGGAGCATGAGCAGGGGAGGGGCAGAGAGAGAGAAAGATAGAATCACAAGCAGGCTCTGCACTGTCAGCACAGAGCCCAGTGAGGGGCTTGATCTCACAAACCCATGAGATCATGATCTGAGCAGAGGTCAAGAGTCAGGTGCTCACCTCACTGAGCCACCCAGGTGCCCCAAGTGTACGGTGTTTTGTTTTGTTTTTTTAATGTTTATTTATTTACTTTGAGAGATAGCACATGCAAGCGAGGGAGGGGCAGAGAGATGAGGAGAGAGCCCTGAGCAGATTCCGCGTTGTCAGCACGAGCCAACATGAGTTCAGGGCTCCATCTCATCAGTGCATGAGATCATGACCTGACCTGAAAATCAAGAGTCAGGTGCTCACCCCTCTGAGTCACTCAGGTGCCCCAAGTGTGTTTTTTTAATTGTCTACTTATTGTTGTCACCCCTCAAAAGACACTCATTCTTTAGATTCTAAAATCTCTGGATTTTAAATTTTGAATTTTAAAAACTTACATTAGTTGCCACAAAAAATTGTGTTTTGCTTTCTTGTTGTTGCTGTTGTTGTTGTTGTTTAGGGAAAGGAACAATCCTTTTTGTTAATTACAGAGTAGTTTATGATGATACATATTTAAATACGCATTCTAGAGGGAGTTAGTTGATCTTTATCTCCAACCAGTGACTCTAAAAGTAAGGTTCAGACAGTGTTCAAGTGTTGATTCCTGTGAACAGATTTCTTCTGGTGAGAGCCCCTTGTCCCTTTCAGTGTGGGACGCCCAGGACAGCACTTCCTTTGGTGAGGACTCAAACCTGTTAGTTTTTGAGACTGTCCTCTTCTGTTCTATGGGGGTAGTGATTATGCCTCAGGAGCTTATTTTTATTTCTAGACAATGTAAAGACTTGCAGCATCCCTGCAGGGGGGTTCTATGGTGGTTTGCAGGGGTGTCACAGGAAGTCAGATGCAGGGCTAAGAGCAACAGCAGAGGTTGCAGAAGTACGCTGAGGCACTCCCATCCTCAGCAGCCGAGTATCACTACTTTTTAATAATAGTGGACATTTTTCTCATAAAAGGGATTAAAGCTATTATCTTTTGCACTTGGTGGCACTATACAGAAACCGGAGAAGATTCCCTTGAATTTTTCTTGCATGTTTTTAATGCTTTTGCAATCTCTTGGGTACCTGTGAGAAAGGCACATAGGAATTTGTCCTTCCTAGATACCATGATTCCATCTGGCCATAGTGAACCCAGGACCACCATGATGTACAAACCTGAGGGGGTGACTTTATTTTGATTCATTAATGACCCTTGGAGTTAGGCAGCAAGCCAGCTCTGGCAAGGATCCAACTATTGATTAATTCAACTCCAAATGGATATAGAATGGGTCCATAAAATGGTTTAAAGGTGAATGGAAGAAGTGAGATGCTTCCTCCCCAGTCCTTGAAATTGAACTAAGGAGTACAAATGGTGAATTAATTAGTCTTGGAACAACCAGTCACATAAGAGATTATTAAGAGCCAGAAATGCTCTTAAACACTTGATAGGCAGATAGACAAACTCAGTTAATGTCCATCTCTAAAACAACAAAGCTTAAGCATCCCATCCCATAAAAGGGAAGTAAGGAGGAGACATAACAAGGAAGATTTAAAAAGTAAGGTGTCAGGGGTCTAAGCATTTGCTCACCCAATCCTATCCCACTGATCACCTCTGCCATTCTCAGGGTCTGTGTTGTTCCAGATTCTACCATATCCACATCAAACTATTGCAGAGGAAAATAACATACTTAGAATTTAAAAACAGATCCACAGGGCACCTGAGTGCCTCAGTCTGTTAAGTGTCCAACTCTTGATTTCAGCTCAGATCATGATCTCATGGTTTGTGGGATGGAGCCCCGCATTGGGCTCTATGCTGACAACATGGAGCCTGCTTGGGATCCTCTATCTCCCTCTCTCTCTGTTCTTCTTTCTCTCTGTCTCTCACTCTCTTTATTTCTCAAAATAAATAAATAAACTTAAAAAAAATAGGTCCAGACTCTATGCTAAGAACTGCATTGCAAGAAGGAAGGAAAAGAGAACCCACCAGCCTGTAGCTAGATAACCACCACACCCCCTATTTTTTAACACATCAAAGTGACAGACTTCCTTAAATACAAGTTCAATCTTAGACCCTTTCTGAGAATTGCTCTGTGATCAGCAGGGGAAAAGGGGCCTCATGACACTCAGGTATGGGAAAGAAGAACTCATGACCCTCATGAAGAAGAATCAAAAGAACCTTTGATACTAAACAGAGAAGAGAAAGATGAACCTTGTAGTCATTAGTTACCAAACCTCAAAAAGGGGTTTTGAAGGAAATGCCTTTGTCAAATCTTTGAAAGGAGGCACAATTGCTTTTGTGGTAAAACACAATGGATCTATCATTTTGGGAGACTTTATTCCTTTATTCAAATAGTGACAAGTGGTGCTTAGCTTATTAAGAAGGGCTGATTCATTTTTCTTCAAAATGTCATCTACCTCAGGACAGGTCAGGGTGACTTTGGAGAAAACCTGTGAGTCTAAGGGAGATGAGAAGATAATCTGTGAGGTCCCTTCCCTTGTCAACATTCTGCAGATGCTGCAAAAGCCATCAAATCCCAGAAAAAGGAAGAATGAGGAGAAGAGAAGGGTTGGGGTATAGGATATGCCGGACAGTCCAAAACCATGGGGGGCTTGGCAACCTCAAAGTTGGGACCATCAGCAAATTAACATTTTCAACCTACATCATTGTCTTCTTGTTGCCATTAATTTTGGTATCTTATGACCATAGTTCTTTCAAATGGGATGCATATCCCACATTTCCTGTAAGGAACATGAGCCAGAGAATGTGGGGCGTGAAAGTAACAGTGCTCCTGAAGTTCAGATGCTTCTGCCCCTAGAATCATGTTATGAATATTGAAATGAGAGCAGGATTGTCCTGCTGGACTGCAGCAACAAGCAAACCCCCACCCCTAACCGCATCCCACCCAAGGAGCATCCTAGAACTCTGCTGAGCAAATCACTGATGACACATGTTTTAGACAGGACCAAGGGGAGAAATGTCTCCATGCTTCAGCCATGTGGCCTTTGAGCCCACTTGTTGGCACTGAAGTTGGAACAGTGAAGGCTGTTCCAGGAGAATGTCATTGCTGCAGCCCTTGGTAGCTCTATCCTCAGTGGACACACTGTAGATGAACAAGGCAACACACAGTCCAAGTTCCCGGATCTCTATGACATTCAGCAATGAAGTAGGGAGGGGCTTTTCAAAGATGAGATATCCAATGTCATACTACAATGTGACAGACTTTATTCTGTCTTCCCTGGACAAAATATTGACACAAGCCAACTCTCCCTCGTAGAATTCATGCAGCAAAATCTTAATTCAGATTAAACAGAGAATCCATGTAAGAAGTTAACTCTAAAATTTATCTGCATTATTTATAAGAAGAAATTCATGATTGAATTGTTATCATGAAAAAAATTTAAGTGTCATCAAATAAGGCCACTCAAGAAGTAGAGCTCTTTCTAAGCACAAGTGTAGCACCCAATATTTATGCACATTTCAAATGATTTATTTTATTCATGAAAGCTAGTCCACACTAACCTGTCTAAAGACAATCATTGTTTGCCTAATTCTTGCTTAGAAGTAATAAAACCAGGGGCTCCTGGGTGGCTCAGTCAATTGAGCGTCCAACTTTGTCTCAGATCATGATCTCATGGTTTGGGGGTTTGAGCCCGTGTCGGGCTCTATGCTGACAGCTCAGAGCCTGGAGCCTGCTCCAGATTCTGTGTCTCCCTCTCTCTCTCTGCGCCTTCCCCACTCATGCTGTCTCTATCTCTCATAAATAAATGAACTTAAAAATTTTTTAAAAAGAAGTAATAAAACCAAATTCTTTTCCTTGATTCTTTTTGAATCATAATTTCACTTCTGAAGACCAACTCTACACAGCTATGCAAATTGAAGAGGCATCACCATAAGAATCGAACATTAGTGATTTGTTGCATGGTTTTGTATTTAGACTAACTGACAATTTCTGCCTAGCTACAATCTACATTTTCCCCTTTTCCAGAAGCACAGAGATGATGTCTGATGAGTAGGAACAGAATTTACAAAGGTTTGCTCCTCACCACAAGCCAATCTAACCCAGGCCAAGTATAAACCATGACCAAGAGATAATACAATAGATTCTCAGATATAAACGCTTCTATACAGCAACAATTCCAAAATACTAATAGTGTATAAAATATTAATTTCCATTTCACAGGCTTCACTTAAACATATCATTATTGGAATTAGTTAACATAGATTATATATCCATTACACAGACCACAGTTCTTGTGTTCATTTTATAACAGTCATATAAAACAGGTAGTCCTCATTTTACAGAGAAGGAAACTGAAGAAGTTAAAATATAGTCTAAGTAAAAGACAGATCTGGAATCCATAAGCAAGCTGCCTGATTTTCAGGCTTATATTCTTAATTATTATATGATTTCTGCTTCCTTTAAATCCACAGTAAAAAAAAAAGTATAGAATTAATAAACTCTTATATTTGAAAGATGTATTAAGTGAGTCATTTAATCTAAGTCTTGCTGACCCCAGGTAGAAATTTCTTCTTTAGTATCTCTAAAGGGGAGAACACCAAGTCTTTATGAGATATTTCTGGTACTGGAGCTTCTGATTTTGGGTGCAAGTTCATTTTATTGTTGGATCACTGTAATGATTAAACAGATCTCCCTGATTCCAAGATGGCATTGTAAAAATTTTTCTGATCTCTTTTTCCTCCAAAAATCCATACCAAGCAAGAACAAGAAATAGAAAAAGAAACTGTAACACCAAGGAAACCAGAATTGAATCTGTAAACCTCAAACCATAATGAATGAGGACTAGAACAAAACACATAATAGTAAATGATCCAACAGAAAAAGGGTGTTTCAGAGAAATGGGTTAGCAGAATGAGGAAAAGGCAGCGGGAAGTTAGAAGTAACAACATTTTCTTGGTAGATTTTGGTTTGTCTTGTTTAAAATTTTTAAATGTTTTATTTATTTTTGAGAGAGAGAGACAGACAAACAGAGTGCAAGCAGGGGAGGGATAGATAGAGGGAGACACAGAATCTAAAGCAGGCTCCAGGCTATGAGCCATCAGCACAGAGCCCTATGCAGGACTCAAACTCCTTACATCATGACCTGACCCGACTCAACTGACCAAGTCACCCAGGCACCCCTTTCCTTGGTATATTTTGAAAAGACTAAAAAATTTGAGGTTAATATTCAGCAAGTAGAGGTACTACTAACAATATTAGTAGAGCTGGTTTTATGTTTAGTTGGGTTTTGGTTCTTGGATTTTAATTAGGAGAATGAACAGTCAGACCCAAGGGTCCTCAATCTCACTTCACAAAGTAAAGTAACCTCTATCCATCCTTTCAGAATACCTGAGGAATGTTCTCTGGGGAAGCTTAACCAGAAAGACTGTACCCAAGGATATGACGGCCAGAGGAGGAAGAGGATGAGCAACAATGATAAAGGGGGAAGGAAGTTAAAGCCATAAGTCTCTAGATTTAAAGACCATTAAGCATCGAATGCAATAAATGGGAAAAATGCACATCACATTTTATCATTATGAAACTTCAGAATATAAAGGATAAAGAGAAGATTCTAAAGATTCCACAAAAGGGAGGAAAAAAAAAAGAAAAAAGATCATACAAGAGATCAAGAATAAAAATGACCTTACACTTTTAAGAAAAAAATTGAATCTGAAAGACAAGGGAATGATGCCTTTAAAAAATTCAATAGATATGTAAAAAAGTTTTATCAAAAAAATTTTTTTTACGTTTTGTAAAAAAGTTTACATCCAGCCAAGCAATCAGGTAAGTATAAGGTAGAAGGAAAGTCGTTTGAGACATACAAAGTCCCCCATAAATGCTTTCTCAGAAAGCCAAAAGACAACATGACTTACTAAATGAGGAAGTACACCAAAAAAGAGGAAGAATGGGAATCAGGAAACAAGAGCGAGGTACAGGGAATTCCCAGGATGACATCAGGGGACGTGTTAGGACCACAGCTGTGCAGCAGGCCGAGAAAGTCACCAAACCAGACTATAGGAGGAAGTCAAGGCTCTGGGGTGTTTTATATGGGGGCGATATCTCCAAGAAAATACTAGAATGTATAAATTATCTGATAGATTATATCTTATAGAAAATAGCAAGGCATTTTACAGAGCTTTTGTGTAGTTTGGAAAAACAGAATAGTCTCAACAGTAAGCAAATGAAAACAGTAATCATTAACTTGAGGAAAAACAAAAAGTTACAAAAGAATGGAATTATATATAATCAGAGCTTGACCCAATTTAGCAGTGAACATGATTCAATAATGAACATATAGAATATGAATTAAAAATTGAGTTGTAATTTAATGAAGAAAATGAGGAAACAGAGGTATGGCTAAAATCTCTATTCTATTATTATGGGAAGACCACAGGTAATGTCAGAAACTGATGAGTTGACAGACAGCAATATAGGCATCTTATTTATAAATGAGAAAATAAACCACTGGAGAGATATCTGCAATAGTTTAGTATTATTACCCCTGGGGAATATGACAAGGTTGGAGGCACAGGGTGAGGAGGAGGACAAGGGATTATTTTTTCTTGTGGTAAACTTCTTAACAGCAGTGACTTCCTATTTTCTTGTAATATTTGCATAGAAATTAAACTGTTATTTTCCAAAAAATCCTATTTCTTACAATAGCTCAAAGGTTTATTTTATAATAAAACAGTGAGTTCTATTAATTTTTTTTCTTTACCTTCTCAGTTCTTTGGGCCTCTACCAGGCCACAAATGGATTCTAGGGAATACAAGTTTGTGTGTTTGTATTCATTTCAATAACAATTGAAAATGTATAAGCCTAGTCTGGATCATCTAGATAACTGTCATTTTGGTGCCATCACTATTCCATTATGTATACATCTAATCAACGTAGCTCCAAGTAGCACTACTTTATTTTTTAAGTTTTTATTTTAATTCCATTTTGTTAACATATGGTGTAACATTAGTTTCAGGTGTATGATATTGTCATTTAAAACTTCTGTACAACACCCTCGCTCATCACAACAAATACTCTATGATCCTCATCACCTATGTGACCCAGTCCACCTGCCACCTACCTCTCCTGCGATAACCATCAGTTTGTTCTCCATAGTTAAGAGTCTGTTTCTTGGTTTGCCTCTACCTTTCTTTTTTCCCCCGTGCCTGTGTGTTTTGTTTCTTAAATTCCACATATGAGTGAAATCATACAGTATTTATCTTTCTCTGGCTGACTTATTTCGCTCAGCATAATACTCTCTAGCTCCATCCATGTCATTGCAAATAGCTAGATTTCATTCTTTTCTATGGCTGAGTAATATTCCATTCTTTTTTATTTTTTTCTCAGATCTAGGGTTAGGATTAGGGTTAGGGCCAGGTTTAAGGTTAAGATTAGGGTTATGAGCAGGGTGACGGTATGTAAGTAACACTACTTTAATAATTGCAAAAAAATGAGAGGCGCCTGGGTGGCTCAGTTGGTTGAGTGTCTGACTCTTGATTTCAGCTCAGGTTATGATCCCAGCATCATGAGATCCAGCCCTGCATCAGGCTCTGTGTTGAGTGTGGAGCTTGCTTAAGATTCTTCTACCCCCACTCGCCCTCTCTCCCTCTCTCTCTCTCTCTTTCTCACTCTCTCACTCTGCCCCTCTCTTGCTCATGTGCTCTCTCTCTCTCTCTCTCTCTAAAAATAAAGTAAGTCTTGAAGCATCTGGGTAGCTCAGTCGGTTAAGTGGCCAACTTCGGCTCAGGTCATGATCTCACAGCTTGTGGGTTTGAGCTCCGCGTCAGGCTCTGTGCTGATAGCTCAGAGCCTGGAGCCTGCTTCGGATTCTGTGTCTCCCTCTCTTTCCGCCCCTCCCCCACTCATGCTCTATTTCTCTCTGTCTCAATAATAAATAAAACATAAAAAATTTAAAGTAAATCTTTAAAAGAAAAAGAAACTGAGAAAAAGCTATAAATGATACCTTAGAATCAAAGGAAGTCCAGGGGTGCCTGGGTNCTTATATAATAATTTGAATGAACCACATGTTGAAGAAATTGTCTTCCTTCAGGCACATTGTAGAAGAGTGTCATGAACTCAACAGGACCTGCAAGCAGTACCATATTTATGTTGCAAGTAGCAGCTTGGGTTCAGCAAAATATTATCAGCCACATAAAAGTAGTATTTTCATTTTAATTATACTTATTCATCTCATAGGGTTCTTTAAATAATGTTTTTAAAATTTATACCATATAATAATTATAAGCAGCAGATGTTTATACCTATTTTTTTATTTTTTTAACGTTTTATTTATTTCTGAGAGAGAGAGAGAGCACATGAGCAGGGGAGGGTCAGAGAGAGAAGGAGACACAGGATCGGAAAGAGGCTCCAGGCTCTGAGCCAGCCGTCAGCACAGAACCTGATTCAGGGCTCGAACCCCTGAACCGCGAGATCATGACCTGAGCTGAAGTCGGACGCTTAACGAACTGAGCCACCCAGGTGCCCCTGTTTATACTTATTTTTATGTTAGTACATACTGGTACAAATGATAACACAATAACTTAGTTCAATCACCGTGAGTTCTTTATTTCCTTTAAATTAATTTCAATATTAAATTATGCTGTTAAAAAATACATACATTACTTAAATTTGAGAAGCACTTACTTACTGTTTGTACTCACTGAGGGGTCTAACTGGGTCGGTTTAATGCGATCCAGTATGGCAGGCAGCCCATTTGTTGGTCCTTACCAAGCACACATTAATTCAGAAAGAAGTGGGTTTTTTCTCTCTCACCCATTTTAATTCTCCAATCTTATCATCAAATGATGCAGTGAACAGCTTATTGTCTCCATTATTGGAATTTCTTTATCCTGACCCCTATTTGTTGGGAACACTCATCTATATATAACTTATCCATCCTCCCCTGAACTCAGAGAAAGGGATGAGAAACAGTTTGGGGGCAGAATATTTTAGTTTTCCTTCACTGCTGTAACAATTTACCATGAATCTGGTAGCATTAAAACAACACAAATTTATTATTTTAAATCTATTATTTTATAGTTCTGGGGGTCAGGACTCCACAATGAATTTTACTATGCTAAAATCAGGCTTCAGCAGAATTGCAATCCTTCTGGAGGGTCTAGAGAACAATCCATTTCTTTGCCTTCCCCAGTTTCTAGAAGCTTCCCAAATCCCTTGGTTTGTGGACCCACATCACTATGACTTCATCTGAAGTCCTTTTCTGACACTGACCCTCCTGCTTCCTTCTTTTTTTTTTTTAATAAGGACACTTGTGATTACATTGGCCCATCAAATCATTCTCGATACTTCCCCCCATCTCAAGATCCTCAATCACATCTGTAAAGTCTCTTTGACCTTGTAAAGTAATGAATTCACAGTGTTTCTGGGATTAGGATGTGGACATCTTTCTGGTGGCACCATTCTGCACCACGACGGGTGTCATTATGCCCACCCAGTCCCAGAACAGAAACTCTCAGTTGGGGGAGGGGGGGAACTGCCTTGGAAAAGTGTGGGAGCATGTTCTCCAGAAACAGAAAGGAAAGGGCACGGATGTAAACGAAAGAGGCAGAAGATTTTTTGTCTGAGGAGGATTAAGGAGCAAGTTGAAGGCCTAAGAAGGGCGGAAAAACTTGGAAAAGCAGCGGTGGAAAAGGCTCCAACTCAAAAAGAAAAAGTGGCTTCTTCCCCAAGGGCTTATCTGAGATAGATGTGAAGGCGGTGATGTGAGTTAAGATACAGGATCTGAGGCCGCTCCAATTACCATGTACGTGAAGATGCCACTAAACCCAGCGCCAGGACACCACCTCCATTTTTATTTCACATTTTACAAACAAACCAAACAATGACATCAGGATTTAAGGAGTTCTACCACCTCCTTTTTGTTATGCCATTGATTTCCTCTTCCATGATTCCTATAAGAAATCCGACACTAATTAGACTAGCATAAGAAGGAAAAAAAAAGAAAAAAAGATGAATCATAGACCACACTGGAAATAAATCAAGAACTAAGAAAAACCGATCTCTGCCCAAAAGAAGAATGGTGAAAAATTGCGCTAACAGAAGGGCATATAGTGAGAGTTACATTTTTTTTTTTTTAAAGGATAAAACATGGAGACTCTGATAAGATACACCAGCTGCTTCTCTTTTCTCAAGATGTTTGCCCAGGAGCCAGCTACTGAAACTTGGGTGTATTTCTCTCTTGCTGTGTCATACGCTGTTCCTTTCCCTCCCCACCCCCTCCCCGCTCTCCTGCCGTGCCTGTGGGCTGTGTGTGTGTGTGTGTGTGTGTGTGTGTGTGTGTGGTTTCTCTCTCCCTTGAAAGAACACAGCCGCCTGCCTGCCTGTCTCCTGCTGTCGGGGCTCTTCTCACTGGCTTTTTGCTGCCTTTTGCCTCTCCTTCTCTTTCTGCTTAGCTCCTTGCGTTCTGGTAAGTGCGACAAACGTTCCCCCAAGCCCTGTGAGAGGGTGCGGTTTGTGGTATTCGAAACTTGCAACTTTGAGACTGCCAGTGAACTGTGGAAGAACTTTCCATTGTGGAAGAACTTTCCATTGTTTTAGTTATCGTTGAAATGTGTTGCTCAGAAAGGGATGCGTGTGATAATTGGCTGGACTACCAATACAAGTGAAAACTTCTTAGAGGAGCAAAAAAGGAAGAAACAAGAAAATGAGGCAATAAAGTTTATTAAGAAGATAAAATTTAGAAATAATTTCTTGCTGGCAAGTAATTAATAGTGAAAGGGACAATTTAAGAGTAGCAGAGTTCTTTGTCTTTATCTCTTTTCCCTCTTGTTGATTTATCCCGAGGCTACTTTTAGGAATTGACTTGTCTTGTGGCTTTCAATGACTCAGTCATTCTGTTTGAAAGTAAATGTGGGATATGAGTTTAAAGGATATCCATGGAATTAATATTAAAACATCAATGACTGTGGCCTCTGAGGAATGAAGAATAAATCAAATACAACCAAACTTTTGCCTTTGGAGCAACCGTACTAAACTTCCTGTGAAGAGTCAGTTTTAAATTCATTGCTTTGAAGTTGGGTTTACTTTAGATTTTATTTCATCCTAAGAAGCCTCCCTAACACTTTAAAACCCACATATGTACTTAAGCCAGTAAATGTTTACTGCTTTTAGTTTTGATTTAAAAAGGATTCTCTTCCCTTGATTTTCAAAGAAGAGCCAAATGCCATGGCTACTTTTAGAAGAGCTTAAAATAACTTCTGGCTGGACAGCAGGTGCTGTGTATCTTTCTTGGAGTTTAGGGGAGGCCTAAGTTATATATAGATGAGTGTGCCCACAAGTAGGGGTCAGGATACAAAAAATGGCAGTGGTGGAAACAAGAGTAAGGCTGTTTACTGCATCATTTGATAATAAAGTTGGTGAATTAAAGTGGGTAGGAGAAAAGAGTATTTCCTTCGAAATTAATGAGCACTTGATGAGGGCCATCAGTGGGTGATAATGACTGTAGGTCGAATTTTTCATTCTTGTTGGTGTTCAAGTACTTGACCTCCCCGCCCTGAGAACAAGAGGAGGAAGCTGTGCAGGGCACGGAACAGTATATTTTGTGTTTGCTCGCATCCCACCCCCACAGTAGAACCTGTGCATTATGAGGACCCTGTTATATTTTTATGCTGAGAATCAGCAGCATTGTCGTAACATACCACTTACAAATAAAATGCACCATAACTTAGACTCTAATGCACCCTAGAAATGGTGATATCCACAAATCCTGGAACTCTCGACTCAGCTTGTACTTTTGCCCGTTTCCAAAAAGTCCCTATTATATGTGGATTATTTCTCAATAACATTGGGAATGTTGCTATTTCTTAAAAATTACTTAACTTAACTTTAAAAAAAGTTATCCTAGAGCTTCTTGACTGAAAGAAAAGACTTGTAATCTTTTTTTTTTCCTAAAAGAAAGTCAGTTTTTACATTGGAAAAAAAGTATTCTAGAAATGCAGGAAATTGTCATCATGACCATCACCATGGCTCCATATCGGTCTGTTGGTTAATTTACATCCTCCTTCATGCTCTATTTTATTCCAAAAATGAAGCTAGTTGGAACCTCAAAAAAAGTGTTTTTCTGATGGATAATTATGTGTTGTTCATCTGGGAAAGGGAAACTACCAGAAAAGCCAGAAAGTATTTCCTATACGCAATATAATAATTCATTTACATCCATGTACTCCTATTTATCAACTCTTCACTTATGGATGAAAATAGGTTTCAGATGACAACTGTTATTAATGATTTTAATAATTTCAGTGACTCTTGTATTAAATGTTTTAACTTTGTTTTTTTTAATTAATCTAGAAGTTTATTTTTTAATTTTTATTTATTTTTATGTTTTTTATTTATTTCTGAGAGAGAGAGACAGTATGAGGAGAGGAGGGTCAGAGAGAGAGGGAGACACAGAATCCAAAACAGGCTCCAGGCTCTGAGCTGGCTGGCAGCACAGGGCCCAACGTGGGGCTCGAACCCACGAACTATGAGATCATGACCTGAGCCAAAGCGGGACGTAAAACCGACTGAGCCATCCAGGCGCCCCGAAATGTTTTAACTTTGAAAACAATACCACTTTAAACATTTTAAATATAGACATGCATGTACTTCCAATGATTATGAGTCTACATAGAATAATGTAAGAGAGGGGTAACACAGATTGACCAAGGCAATATGACAAATGTAACCTGAAAAACAGTATCTTGAATTACTCCATTAATGTCAACGCTAGGAATTTCTACTAGAATTTAAAGACCAAAACCAAAAATATGCTAGTAGTATGACCCACTTTGGAAAAATGGCTCCTCACTGTTTCTCCCTTACCTAACTGAAATATCAATGGTTTGTAAAAATACATTCATTCTATGTTAGAAACTGTAATCATTAGGTGCCCTTTGGGGAATATCCTTCCATTTTATGTGTAACTGTACATAAAACCTAACTATGCTTACTTACCACTAGATACTACTTCCAGTATGGAGATGAATCACTCTGTACAGCTCTCGGGGGAACCCCAATCAAAACCTCCAGGGGACAGTTCATTACCCAGTCAAAATGGGCTGGAGAAGCAAGATGATAAGGATTCCTCAGCCCTACTCCCAGAACCAGAGGGGAAGGCGGGTGTGCAGTCTGAACAGGGAGCCCATGATATCTCTGAGGAGCTGAATCGACAACTGGAAGACATCATCAACACCTATGGGTCTGCTACTGAGAAAGAGGGTCCCACCAAAGCAAAGGAGCAGCCTGAGAGCACAGAACCAGCCGACAATGAGGACGGGGACTGTGACGAGGCCACTGAAGAGACTGAGAGAGAGACCATCACTTCCGGAGAGCCAGCCCCAGCCAAAGAGCCTGTCAGCAATAAAGAGCAAAAATCGGAAAAGAAAATCCTAAAAGGATTAGGCAAGTAGTTATATTCCATCACATGCATGACCTTTCTTTGAAGTATTCCTAAAAAGGGACACTTCCTCCAACCTCTACTAAAAGCCACATCTCATTTTTGGATTACCCTAATAGCTCCCTTCAGGGTCTCCTTAAACTTCCCTTGCTATAATTGTGTTTAGCCACTTCCCCTCAAAAGAGCTAAAGGAAACTTTTCTACATGTTACTCACCTACCCTGTCTCTCCAATGGTTTCCCACTGCTCTTAGGACAAAGACCAAAATTCTTAACATAGTCTTTCAGGCCCTAATGGTCTAAGCCGAACCAGTCTCTCCAGCTTTATCTCTCATCACTCTGTTCCACAAAATCTCTTTTCTGAACTCGCTGCCCCTATCACCACCACTATTAGAGCTGCTAATTGCTAATCATTCTGATCTTCTATTCCCCTTTTTTGAACATATCATGTGCTCCATCCTCTACAAAGCCCACATACATCCTATTTTCTCTACCTACAAATCCCTACCCATTCAACCCTTCAGGCACTCAACTTAGTATTTAGCTCACAATCCAGATGGCATTTTCTTAGCCCAACCCTACACAAGGTCTTCTTGTTTTCTATTTCTCTTGTACCGTGTATCTTTCCTTCCTAGCATTTAGCAGCATTTGAGAGTGTGCATTTACTTTCTGTCAGTATGTGGCTAATGCATGTCTTCCCTACTAGCTTTTGTAGATCAAGAACAGGGATTGTGTGTGTATTCAGATGTCATTGGATGCCTAGCATCTAAGATAGTGGATGGCACATGCTAGGTGCTCAGTAAATATTTGTTACAAGAATGAATGAGTGAGTAAATCAATGAAAGAGAAATTGTTTAAAGCAAAGCTGGTGGACTCTGGATTGAAACAAAATAGAAATATAAAGATGGCTTGTATATAAAGTGCTCATCATTTAGATCACTTAGCAGTATGTTCTATTACTATATGAAATATTTTTTATTTCATAAAACTCTTTAGAAATCTATCAATTATAGAGTGTCAAAAATTGCAGAAAATATTTCTGTTCTCATTAGCTTATTGATTCAGCAAATATTTATTAATGTCTAGTCTTTATGAGGTACTGTGCCAGGTACACAAAGATAAATAAGTCATTATGGCCCTTTGGTTAAAGAGCTGTAGGTATGGAGAGAAAAACAGGCATGTAATCTAACTGTTATATTAGGGTAAGTGCTAAGGACAGGCACAGGCAAACTGTTGGGAGGCCATGAGGGATTTTATACCAGAAATGGCTATGAAAAAAGAATGAAAGAGTTGATTTTTTAGCTACGAGCGAAAGCATGTTGCTGTACAAAGAAAGCCCCTCTGCCTGTCTTCCTTGGTGAGTTTCACTGTGACACTACAAATACCACCCCTTATATGGTACATTCCCTCACATGCCCAGGTAGAGTTAGCATCACCTTTCTTAGTTCTCGATTAAATTTTCTGAAGCAGTCATTTGTTTATATACCTGCCACCCAAGGAAGGCGGAGAATCTATCAGGAGAAGCTATAATGCCTTATTCATTTCTGGAAGACTGTACGGCAAAGTGAAACATTGTGGACATTGGAGTCAGTACTAGGTTCAGACTCCAACCCAAAATATGTCTATGCTGGTGTGGGATATCACTAGGATGCTTAAAATCGACTGGTGGTGATGATTTCAAGAGGGGCTAAAAGACACATTTAAATGCCACACTTGGCTCACCCGGCATAAAGAATAAAATAATAACCCAAATAATACCTTTAAAATATCTCCCCAGTTCCAAAGTGCAAGATTGGAATCACTCGAGCATTTTGGATCATTGGGAAAGAGAATAAAGTTGCTCTGTGTTCAAATACTGTTTTTCCTTATCTATCCAAGACATCTCAGAAAAGTCCCTTTGAATTAGTCGCTGTTTAACTTCCCGTAAGTCAATACAAAGTCACATCACAGCGGTGAATGATTTCGAGTGGTCCTAACCAGGAACGTTCTTTTGCTTTCTCACTCTGAAACAACTTCTATGGAGGAACGTGTCTGTGTTATATTGAGAAGATATGAAGAAAATAGGGGTAAAGTTAAAGGTGACCAATTGTGGTTTCTTCTCCATCTTCCATTATATCAAAATCCATATGAACCACTTAATTACCAAATCATCAAAAAAATTTTCAAGAAAAAATTCCACAATTATAATTCTGACTATCTACAAGTTACAAGATTTCAAATGACTATGTGATCAAAACCAATGTTTGTGAAGCAGCGTGTCCACTTGTGTCCACTCTAACCACATGTGTGTAACACTGACCCTTCCGTGCCATTCCCCTGAACACCATCAGCACACTCTTCTAACCACTAGTGTTTCAGCTACATTATGACTTACAAAAAAACATTTTTAGGCTAATCGAAATATGTAACCACCAACTTATTTATTTTTTTTAATTTATTTATTATGAGAGAGAGAGAGAGAATGAAAGGGGGGAAGGGGCGGGGGAGGGCGGGGAGAGAGAGAGAGAGAGACTGAAAGAGAGGATCTGAAAGCACAGAGCCCGTTGCGGGAATCCATCTCATGAACTGCGAGATTATGACCTGAGCCCAAAACGAGAGTCTGATGCTGAACCGACTGAGCCCCTCAAGCGTCCCTTGTAATTACCATTTAAAGAATTATTTTGGCCATTTCCAAGTACCTTTAGCAGGCTTCTTAGCTGTTTATCAATTAAATGGCACTGCACTATCATCTACATCAGTGGTTTTTAAACTTCACTGTGCATTAGAATTAAATACAGAATTTATAAATAATGCTGTTCCTGAGCACAGCAATTCAGAATTTGTAGGAATGAAGTGGAACAAAAGCATCCTGGGTAATTTTGATACAAACGGATTATGAAAACAATGATTCTGATGCTTCAGAAAGTGCTTCCTTTGCCCTTTTGGAGGAAAAAAAAAAAGTGAAGTGCGGGCTATGGTCTTCGTTAGAATCTATTTGGACTTTTATAGAATTTTAGCATATCATTTATCCAGTACCTGAAAATATATCCTTAGACTTTGCTTAGGTGCTTCATCAACGATCAATCTTTAATTATCACATGTTTATCAGGTAATATTCTCTTTATTGGTATTTTTGAGATGCTGAAATGTTCTGGCTCTCTAACCCAAATTTTTTCATAGTACATACTTTGGGATATTGGAGATTTCAGACAAAGTTAAACTTTCTTTACTGCCAGGATTTCCTAACCTTTAATATATACAACAGTGAAAATCTCCTATAGTGACGGGCACAGTTTACAATGTTTCCTAGACTTACTGGACCAAAGAGACCCTTCTTTCACAAACATTTTGAATATATGGGAAATCTTACCACAACCCAAGTGCCCAGGACTTGCTTTTCCTTTAGAGACTGCATATCTCACAAGCAACACACTATACACCAAAGCAGTTGGGGAAACATTTTTAAATCTCTTTAGTTAGTAGAGTCACTTTCTCCTTGGCATTTGAACTGAAAGAAACAAAATCAGATACAACATTAGATGGCACCATGACCCATCCTGTCAGCATCTAAAGTATCCCCCTTGCCTCCCCCACCCCATCCTCCAGCCTCACAAGTGACTTATTAATTGCTTCTCTGCCAACAGTACATAGTCCGCATAAGCACCTCATGGTGATAAGCACAAAACAATGACAAAATATAATGTGCTTTCTGATATTTAGGTAGATAACTGATTGAGTAGGAAATCATAGGTTTGATGCATAAGCCTAGGAGGAAAACAAAGCTGATCCACAGGTCCAGACTGAGCTCAGAATACATCTGGTCAACCCACTAATTTTATGGACAAGGAAATTGAAGCTTAGAGAATTTCAGAGTCTGCAAAAGAGGTTACTCAGCTAGTTGATGTGATTGTGAGATTAGTCATAAAGAAAGCCAGGGAGCAGAACTCAACTCACTAATATTGCAGGACTAAAGACACATAAAAACTAAATGGTGTCCTGGTTGAGTATTTACTATAGCTCAGTTAATGCACTGCAGCTTTAGTTACAGGTAGACTTTCAATCCTATCATCTGAGAACCTCGACTAAGACAATGGGTTCTGAAATGTCTTTAGAAAGCCATTTACTTACTCTTCCTTAGAATGGGCAATTTCCCAAAAGATTTGTTTCATCCATTTTAGCTTGATTTCTAGTTTCACTGTGAAACGGGAATAAACTTTTGCCTTGATACAGATGCTAAATATTTTTTGGAAGAGATGGTAGGAGACTGGAGGAATTCCTGATCAGAATTAGGAATAGATGTACTTATTTCTTCCTGCTCTTTCTGGTATATTTCTTTTTCATTATAAGGTTTTGTTTTATTTTGTTTTCCCTGGAATAATCTCCTCATTATTAGACTTAAAGATTTTTCCTTTTAAGAAAGTTTTCTTTATAGTTATAGCCAAGAAATTGCCAATAGTTTAAACATATCTTCAACTGATCTAATAAGAAGTCCAGGTCCACGGGCTCCTGGTAGCTCAGTCAGTTAAACCTCTGACTCTTGACTTAGGCTCAGGTCATGATCTCATGGTTAGTGGAAGCCCCTGCACTGAGCTCTGCACTGTCAGCTTGGGATTCTCTCTCTCTTCCTCTCTCTGCCCCCTGCCCCCAACTCATGCCTGCTTACTCTGTCCCTCACTCTTAAAATAAATAAACTTAAAAAAAAAGAAAAGAAAGAAGAAGTCCAGTTCCACTCCCCAACTGAGAGAGAGGCCAAAGTTCCAAATGCATACAACACTAGAGACTAAACACAAGAGATGACTAAAACACAAGAGATATCAAATGTTGGCCAAATGAAAACAATGTAACCAGAAAATACAGGACAGGTGGTATTTTCAAAACTGGTAGGTTATTAAAACCAACACAACAAACAAAACCAGACTATGAGAGGAGACAATGAAGGATAAGAGAATCTTGATAAATCTTAAAAGTAGACCAAAATATTTTGGAAGGACAAAAAACAATTCAAACATTGTTATTTTTGTTATCTATTAAAATTATTCCAGTCATGGAATCAACAAATTCTAAATGCTGAACTCAGAACCCATTTAGTCAACTTACTAATTTTACAGACAGGGGAATTTAGTCCCAGAGAGTTTAAGATTCTTTAAAGAAAAAAAAAAGCTTACTCAACTGGTCAATGGCAGGGTGAGTTCTAGAGCTCAAGTTCTGGACCTTATCCTTAGTTCAGTGTGAATTTAACCACACTATCCTTTTTATCTACACATGCAAATCTACTTTTCTTACAAGATATCCATAGATCCTCAGGAATTATTTGTAGCATAAAATACATATTTTTAAATTGTGTTAGAAGACAAAATTAACATTGAAATATGAATTGAGGGAGGGGGCACCTCAGTTAAATGTCCAACATTGGCTCAAGTCATGATCTCCTAGTCCATGAGTTTGAGCCCTTCGTCGGGCTCTGTGCTGACAGCTCAGAGCTGGGAGACTGCTTTGGATTCTGTGTCTCCCTCTCCCTCTGTCCCTCCCCTACTGGCCCTCTGTCTGTCTGTCTCTCAAGAATAAATAAACATTAAAAAAAAAAAGAAATATGAATCTGAGTCTAACACTGCAACAGAATATTCCTGATCTTTTCCAGCTATAAGCTTCTGCCACTACACATGGAAGTCAGGAAGGGGGGAGAAAGGCACATGTGTGTACCCAAGATGAAATTTTAGCCCCAAATTTTAAAAGATAATTTTGGAAGAGAAAAAGCAAGGTTTTAGACACTCATCAAATCTGCATAAAATTAGGGGGCGCCTGAGTGGCTCAGTCAGTTAAGCGTCTGCTTCTGGCTTTCAGCTCACATCATGATCTCACAGTTCGAGTTCAGGCCCCCTATCGAGCTCTGTGCTGGCAGCACAGAGCCTGCTTGGGATTCTCTCTCTCCCTCTCTCTCTACCCCTCCTCCACTCACACTGTCTCTGTCTCTCTGGAAATAAATAAATAAACCTTAAAAAAAAATCTGTGTAAGTTTAGTATAAATAGTTATCACTATGCTAAAAGTTTAAGAAAAATCCCAGGCCATATTTATATAGCTGACTTCATTATCTTAGTTTATGTGTCTTAATTTCTTTGATGTAGGAATCATGCCTTTATATTACAATACTCCCTCAGTCTACAACCGTGCCACCGGGCTCAGCCATGTGTGAACGTCTGTTCTTGTTGCTCAGGTGGTCCTACCTTCCTATAGACTGACTACGAAATGCGCATTTTGTAAATGGGTGGCCATATGCCCTTCACATGCCTTCCCTAGCTCAAATGGGGACTTCACATCTGTCTCTTGCTTTCTTTACGAGTAATCTCACAATCACAGTGCTCTGGAATGACACACTGGAGAAAAGGCAGTCATTCTCTCCCAGTAAAATGTCCCTGAAAAAAAGTCGGTTTGTCTCTTGTGTCTGACACTATCACCAAATGACCCCATTTCTGTGGAATTGTAATTATAGCCTTTATCAGAAGATGAACAATCTTTTTGTCTATTCCTTTTCTCCACGGTAATCCCACACAGCATTCTAGTCCAGTAAAACCAATGGAAGTTTAGCAACTAAACTCTCTGATGTCACAAGTTTATTAATTCTGCCTGTCTTCAATTTCCTGGATTTTTTTGTTGTTGTTGTCGTTAAAGGAAGAAATCATTTTTGAAGGACAGACTGGTGCTTGTGAATGTTAACCTTCTAAGTGTTTACTTTTGAGAGAGAGTGTGCATAGGGGAGGGACAGAGAGAGAGAAAAATGAAAACAGAGGCTCTGAAGTAAGCTCTGTGCTGAGACAGAAGAGAGCCCCATACTGGGCTCCAACTCATGAATGATGAGATCATGCCCTGAGCCGACCAAAGTCAGGCGTTTAACCCACTGAGCCATCCAGGCACCCCATGAGTGTTAATCTTCTAACAAAATAACAGAATATTAGAACAGAAGAAACCTCAATGTGACTGAACCAAACCCAAACAAAAAAACCTCTTCTCACAGTTAAAGAAAATTAAAAGGAAAGAAGATACTTAATGTGAAGACAAAAAGAGGCCCATTGGACTCACTCAAATGTTTCCATCTCCCCCCAGGGAGACACGTAATGGTTTTACGTGTCGGTACTCATACTGAGAGGTAATCCTAGGCGTACAGTAAATGTTCCAGGGGAGAGGAAGACCCGTCTGTCCTCTGGTCCAGCACAAAGTTGTCTTCAGGGCAGTGTTCATTGAATTCGCACAGCACTAGTGTGCACAGCTTGGCTTGGCTTTGTTCCATTGTTACCAACATTTACTCACACTTGCCACAGAACAGACATGCGCTGCATCCTGGGCCACATCTGATCCTCAGCAACCTCTTTCTCTTAGTAGGCGACAGAGGCTTCCTGTGGGCCCCTTCCACAGACTGAAGGCAAAGGTAGAGGGATGTCCTGACCAATGCTTGTCCATTCCTACTACTAAAGAAATAATGCAAAGCACAGGAGCAGTGGGGGCAGGGCAGCAGTGATGACCTGTGTAAACGCAGCACACGATGCCACCGGCCATAATGGGAGAGGTGGCGGGGCCCCTCTCACACCCACCTTCTCCGCTGTCTTAGGCCACATCTCTAATCTGAACTGACTCACTAGGCAAAGATGGACAAAACCAGCTGTTAGGAATGAGGTCATGTTTTTGAAGAAAAAGTTTCTTTTTATTTCTCTGGGTTTCCTGGCATCAAAATTCCACATGGGAATGGAGTGATTTAGAGCAAGTAGACAAACCTTGGATTCAAGCCTTGGCTCTGCCAGTACTCATTATGTAACTTTGGGCTTCTCTGGGCCTTAGATTTTCAATCTGTAAAATTTAATCAGTTGCCTGGATGCTCTTTAAAGTCCTTCTAGACCTAAAATTCTTTGATGCCATCAGAGTTACCAGATTTAGCAAATAAAAATACAGGATGCCAAGGAAAATTTGAATTTCGGTAAACAATGCAAAATTCTTTAGTACAATCATGTCCCACGTCCTGCATTTTCATCTGGCAAGCCTAATCCCATGATTCATCTGCCTCCTCAGGATAAAAGCAGATATTTTAGTGAAAGGGAAATGCCTGTTCTTGGGGAAAGGTTGTCAAAGCTGTTAATATCCTTACATAGATTTACATCAGGAAACATGACCTCTACTGTACGGCTTGACCTTCCTATTGTAACTAACAAGAGTCGTCAGTGTTCCACCTTGACCAGACTGTTTGAAAAGATATAGTGGGTGGTACATGCAGGCCTCGGGGTCCTACTCGTTCCCACCAACACTCAGCCCAATGGCGACTTGAAAGCCATATTTCCGGGTCCGCAGAAAGGCAAGTGGGAGGTTGAGCCGAAGAAGACCAAAGGAAGAACAATGAGGAGAGAGGAGAATCTGAGATTCGCCAGCAAGCAATCATGCACAGATGAGTCTTAAAATGTAGCGTGAACTCCCACTGGGACCAGAAAAGGAGACTGCCAACAGAGATGAAGGCCTGGGTGGGAGAAAGCAAGGCCCAGGAAGTCTGATCGCATTATCACAGAGACACAAAGAGGCCTGTGGAGAAGGTCCTCTGCTGTGTCTTGGGTCGCTTTTCCTTCTAGGCTGATCTCATTCTTATTCTCTGCTACATAGGAAATATGATGAGAACATTCCCTCTCAAACCTCATGGAAAGCGTTCCTGCACGGAAACAAGAGTATTGCTTCCCCCCAAAAAGAGGGCAAAGAGGGACTGAAAGAACAAGAACAAAACAAACAAGAAATGGCAGACGGAACTGTCAAATTTCTGTGCTTTGGGCTGGAATTCTTAAACTGCCGTCTCAATGTCGGCAGTCTGGTGGTAGTCAGAAGCTTGGATCGGTGGTTTGGCTTCTTTTTTAAAATTAATCAGTGTGGGAAAACGGGTGATTTGTTCTTATATAAAATCTGTGTTTTTTATCCTTTTGAGTATTTTCAAAATATTTAAAACCCTTACTTTGTAAACGTCTTTATGGCTTTTTGTTTTCTTTCAAGGCAAAGAAGCCAACCTGTTGATGCAGAATCTGAACAAGCTGCCAACACCCGAAGAAAAATTTGAATTTTTATTCAAGAAGTATGCTGAATTGGTAAGATCGCTGATTAGCTCTTTTTGTTGGAACAATTCAGGTTCTGGTTAGAGCTGAGAAAAGGAGGTCGTTCGTTTTTCAGGTACCTCATTGTAGACCATACCTCACATACGTCAGAGTGAGAATCCGGAAAAGCAGAATTTTTTTAAAGGAAAAAGAAACAGAAAAACAGGGAAAACAGCAAAATAAAGAAAGAGGATAGGGGTGCCTGGGTGGCTCAGTTGGTTAAGTGTCTGACGTCAGCTCAGATCATGATCTCATGGCTCATGGGTTCGAGCCCCGCGTCGGGCTCTGTGCTGACAGCTCAGAGCCTGGAGCCTGCTCCAGATTCTGTGTCTCCCTCTTTCTCTGCTCCTTCCCGCCCCCCCACTCATGCTCTATCTCTTTGTCCCAAAAATAAAGACACATGAAAGAAAGGAAGAAAGGAAGAAAGAAAGAAAGAGAGAAAAAGAGAGAGAGAGAGAGAGAGGGAGGGAGGGAGGGAGGAAGAAAGAAAAGAAGAAAGAAAAAGAAAGAGGTAAGAGTTGGAGTCTACTGTGCCTTCAATTATATGTATAATTTGAGGGGCAGAAGACAGAATTATAGATAATTAAAGATTGTGGATACTTTGAAGTTCTTTTGGTTTTGTGATATAACAGAAATATACTCCACATAAGGGCAAACTTTTGTTCAGTTCCTTTTCCTAGTTGTTTTGAGAGGACCCCTCAGGAAGGCAGAGGGATGAGTTACCCTCAGTTTGTGACACATTCTCATTTGGTCATGAAAACTATTTGTGCACTCACTCATTCATTCATTCATTCATTCATTCATCCTCTTTTATCTACATTCTTCTCTCGGCCCCACCCCCACCGTGGCAGAGTGTCCTCCCCATGCAGGCTCCCTCTGAATAAGTGAGGGCCCCTGGGAGGCAGGGAAGCCACTCACAGACATCAGGCCATCCGTGAAGTGCAGGGCCTCCCAGCCCGGACTCCTACAACGGGGTCAGCTGGGGAAAATGCGGTTCAGGGGAGCTCCACTCCCCAGGCATATGTACACCCGCATGCGACCCGCAGCTGGGATGTGCCATCGTCTCACGTGGACACTCGCCAACGCGCTTCTCCTTCATTTCTGCTTGCTCTCCTTATAAAAAAAAAAAAGTTTTCACGTATTGCTTTGGACAAGCCGTGACAGGAGAATGAAACTAAGTCCACACACAGCAAAACAGTTCCTCCAGGCGGCAGGTTGAAGGCAGGTGCGCCTTTCTGCTAACGTAGCTGGACTCAGAGCCTCTTCCTGGCATGTGGGCCCCTCTGAGGCCCTGGACTTAATTCTCTTCTCAATTTTGTTGTGTGTGTGTGTGTGTGTGTGTGTGTGTGTGTGTGTGCATTTTTGTTCTAAAAAGGGGGCCTCCAAACCCTTCATCTTATCCCTATTGATGGAGTGGAATTTAACCAGTGACTTGTTGTCTTTGTTTTTCACTCGAACTTTCGTCCTGTGACTCCGGTCCTTTCCTGTCTTGCTTTCACCTTGACGCACACTCTGTGCTGGCCCGGCCTGCGGTAGATCCAGAGGAATTCTGGGGCCCTGAGGGACGGGCTGGTTGTTTATCTCCGCCGATAGTTTATAACTGTTTTTTAATCACACAAATCCCACATGGTGATGATATAAGAAATGCTGAATACACAAGCAGAAATATCTCTAATCCCATAATCTAAAATACAAACTTTGATTTATCCATCTTCCTTCCCAGTTTTGCTGCATAGGCAGAGATATTTTTTATAGTAATTATTATCATAAGGTACCTAAAATTTGGTATCTGATTGGGTTTGTTTGTTTTTTTTTCTTTTTGTCTACCTAGGACAGACATGTAGTTCAGAGTCTTTACAATTATATTTTGTAACACGCTATTTTCCATTAAGAGGCCATTATCTACTGGTTCTCTAATTTGACGACATTAGATTCCCTCCACTGTTTGCTTTATCAAATTTTGCTGCAGTGAACACCATCACGCATTACATCTCTTCCTTCTCCTTCATTTTATGATCTTTGGGAAAAGTTCCAGAATCGGGATTACTAAATCAAATAGTATGAATGTCTTTTGTTGGTTGTTGGTGTTTTTTTTTAATGCTCATATTACTTTCCAAGAGAATGGTAGAAATTTATAAGGCCAGTATCAGTGTATCGACTTGTTTCTATTGCAACTTGTTTAACATTAGCTATTAACCCTCTATGCACAAATTCAATGCCATAAAATAAGTAAGGTTTCAAAACTATTTTTCCCAAAAGGCCCTATTCTGACCTGTCCGTCCTTGCTTTCTTCAAAATTTTCCACACCGTTTTCCTCCCCTTACCCCTTCAATTACCTCCTCCTACCAAGGCCATTCACGTTTAGTTCCTAGTGCGTGCTCGTGCTCCCGACTTGGCTGGATTGAGCGGCCTCCTAGCCTCGCACAGGAAGCCACGGGCAGTGCTGCAGCCCACACAGCACACCACTTCCCCCGTCGGTCCAGGATTTTTCTTCCTGAGCCAGGGCTGTTCCCCATGGGATCTCCCTTTACCTACTCACCCTCCTAGTCAAGAGTCACCTCACGAAGTTTCTGTCTCCAGAGATCGTACTCAATTCAAGCCTTACTTACTATACTGGGGCATTTATATCATGTCCTCTTATAGGACTTTAAAACCCAAAAGATCATTCTAGAAAAAAATGAATAGGAGAAAATTGACCCCAAACCCATTACATTTCCTTTTTAGCAAGGAAAAATTATGAATAATTTCTTTTTTTTTAATTTTTAAAAAATGTTTTATTTATTTCTGAGAGAGAGACAGCATGAGCAGGGAAAGGTCAGAGAGAGAGGGAGACAAAGAATCTGAAGCAGGCTCCAGGCTCTGAGCTGTCAGCACAGAGCCCGACACGGGGCTCGAACCCATGCCCGTGAGATCATGACCTGAGCCAGTCAGATGCTTAACTGACTGAGCCACCCAGGTGCCCTAAAATTATGAATACTTTCAATCTTTCACCTGGAGACTAAAACCTATTTCATTGCTTACTGATTTGGGTATTAAATATAGAAGGTGCCTGACGTGTAAGTGTTAACATAGAATAAATCATCAAGTTCAAAGCTGTGAATCAAACTGCCTCTCTACAGAATCTACAGGATTCTGAATCCTGCAGTATTGTCTACTATTGTTTTCATTAATAAATAAGGATAAACTTATTAAAAAAGATACCTCATGACTAAATTACGAAGTGACCTAGGAGAAGTATTTTTTCTAAGTTTTAACGTAGCTACAACAAATCACTAACACTATTCTGATTTGGTAATTGATGTTTATTTTACTTTTTAAGTAATACTTAATCATAAAAAAGAAGTTAAGAAAAATAGCAGATAAAAATCCATTTGGCCTGTTACAATTGTACAGAACAGCTGTGTCTAAGTGCATTACTAAATCACTAAGCCAGTAAGTATTTGATTGAGGTTGACTCAGATGTAATATGTTTGCTTTAATTCATTAAGAAACCATATATGTATTCATAAGTCTGAAGTACTTGAATAAAATTAGCCATACTCTTAAAAACTGTCAGAAATTTAAGTGTTTTTATTTAGAGCAAAGCAAGATAGACCCAGCTAAATGTCAAATGTGTATGACCTTGAGGTACATGACATGGTTGATAAGCAAGCAAAAGTCGTCTCTTCCAACTTATGAAACACATGGAGGGTATCTTCCTCCTGATGCTCAGATAAATACATATGGGGCTGTGTTCCCCCATCAAGGGCGGTTTCGCTCACCATGGGCCAATATCTTTCTGGAGATATTCTGGATGACACAATTGGGGGGTGCTACTCACTTCCAGTAGGTCAGGGCAAGGGTGCCGCTAGACAGCCTGTGAAGTCTGAGATGGCCCCACAACAAGAAATTATGTGGCCCGGTATGTCTAAGTGCTAAGGATGAGAAACCCTGGCATAAGATTTAATCTTCAAAAGATAAAAACTAAATCCTAATGGCAATAACAATAATAACTATATAAATTTCAGAAAGAGATCATAGGTCATTTAAAATGCAAATATAAGCCCAAATATATAACCATGGTGCAAAATGAAAAGACCTCATCTATCTTCCTAACAGGGGGTTAGCATGAGAAGCATGTAATAAAATATCAATGATTTTCCAATTGAACCTCAAGAAGGATATCAATTTCAATCAATGTTGATAGTAATACAGGTCTAGTTTTTCCCCATGCTGATTCTCCCTAACAAATAAAAATTGCCCATAAATGTGAAGCTAGAATATCATGTGTGAATATGACCAGCTTGATCTGGCAATGGTCATTTTAGTGTGGCAGGAGGGAGGGAGGAAGGCAGTGAAATAAGGTGTGAACTGGAAAAAAGTACAACAGTCCTGTTCAGCTAGTTCAGAAAGAACAAATGCTTTTTCAAGACAGGGAAACTGAGGTACACTCGAGGGCTCATGTCATGTGCATAATCCCTTGCATCAGGCTCTTCAAGCCTCGAGGAATACCTGGGATCCAAAGCCTCAATGGGCTCCCCAGGGCTTTTTTTCCTTTTGAACCCACAAGGCCCTAACCAAGACAAGCACCTATTTGGATTAAGCATCTTTCGGACATGCAGGGAACTGAGCCCAGCAGAGGAAGGGCTCTGGACAAAGGGCTGCCTTTTGCATACTGTCTCACTGACTTTCATTCTGAGATCAGCATGCCTGGAGTATGCTAGGCTCTGGTGGCTTCCATTGGTTGATTCCCAAACTCCCCCCACAAAACCAGAATTCCATTAAAACGTTGCCAAGTTTGGCAAACAAGAATACAGAACACCCAGTTAAGTAAAAGTGCCCATGCAATACTTTAGATACACTCATACTAAAATGTAATTTCGTATTTATTTGAAATTCAAATTGAATTGGGTGTCCTACATTTTATCTTGCAACCCTATCCCAGAACTTCAGCATCCCAAGATGGAAAGTCCAGTGGATCATGGGTATCACTCTCCAGGTCATCTCTAATATTTTGTGGTAGCTGTTGGAAAAGGGTGAGAAGAGACCCCAGCTGTGGTTGGCAAAAGCCAGTGACATGATTTATTGGCCATAAGCGAGGAGGGTGGGGGTGGTTGGCGGGCAGGGCACGTCACAGGTACTTGCCATTCATGATGTTCAACTGTGTAGTGGCTACTTCTGACGCTGGTGGAAAATCGCCAATGGTAGGTAGTCGAGAGGTACTTTCTCTTCTCTCCCTCTTTCACAACCCCCAGACTTCACCTTCCATTTACCAGGGGGCTGTTTTACCCTTTTGAAAAATGTAGTTGCTATAAGCTTGTTTTGAGAAAGAATTCTGAGAACACACCACTGACCATTGCCTCAACACAAGGCATTCTCATGGATTGTGGCAGCTTATAGATTCCAAGATATGTTTTTTTTATATTGATTCGAATCACTGGATAGTCTCAAGAGAAAGAACACTATTTCTAGACTGCCAAAAAGAAAATCAGAGTAAGAAGAGATCATTATAGCCATAATGATAAGGAAAAACCTATCACTGATATGGTCTAAAACCAATATCTACAAGTATTGCAAAGTCCCGTTTGTGACGTTTATTTGACTGCAGAGAGACACTGATGACAGCAGAAAATGTTCCCAACAACCGCAGAGGGATCTTTAGGTATTTCTTCTTTGGCTTTTTTTCTATCAACTCAAAAGTGATCTGTGCCGTTTTTTTTTTCACGTTTGTGCCCCTCACGTCTAGCTGGATGAACATCGCACCGAGCAAAAGAAGTTAAAGCTCCTACAAAAGAAACAGGTACAAATGCAAAAGGAAAAGGACCAGTTGCAAGGCGAACACAGCAGAGCCATCCTCGCTCGAAGCAAACTGGAGAGTCTGTGCCGCGAGTTGCAGAGACACAACAAGACACTGAAGGTGTGTATTCCCACCTCTCTGAATAGCACACTTGCTCGCATGTTGCACGGACACAGGCTTCTGCTACCCATGGAAAGAGCGCAAGTTTCTGGCTTTCAATAAATTATTTTACCTCCCCAAGCCTGTTTCCTTGGCCCTAAAATGGGGGTCATACCAACTTCACTGGGTGGAGGGGGAAAAATTAAGTGAGGTCGTATACTGAAAGGTGTGACATAGGACCTGACACAAAACAGGCTCTCAGGAAAATGTGTCATCCCTCTCTTACCTTTTTCTTACCTTGAGTCTGTATTATTTTTTTTAAAGCAGAACTTAGTTCTACCCTTTAAAATACAAATTTGTAAAAACCTGAGTTTTTGTACTAAAACAAAATCTGCATGACATAAGAAAAATGGACACAAAACTAACTGACTAGATAAAGCAAGATTGAGAGCCAGAATGTCAATAGTGAGCTGAAAAAAGAAGCTACTTGGAAAAACACTGAAGCTCTTCAGACTTAATTATTCAATCTAAAAATAATAGACTGATCACTTCATTCAGGCTGCATGGGTTTCATTAATTACAGCATAAGCCTCTAGCAGTGTGCCTAATTTGATTACACACAGACACGAGTTCCATTCAATGAAGCAAGATGCAGGACTCTACAAGATAATACCGCATGCATCCACAATCCCCATTCCAGCTGAAGATCTTAAGGCTTTTGACAAACAATAATTAATTAGACACCAATATTCCTGTGGGATAGTTATTATCACGTGTGTTTAAAAGGAGATAGTTTTAGAAGCAGAGAGATTAAGATCACTGGTGAGTGTGCGCAACAGAGTTGGGAAGGAAACCAGAAGAGAATAATGGGTCTCCATATTCCAGATTGCTTTTTGATATCTGGAAAATGGAAGACTGGTGTGATGAACTATAACTCTCAAATCACAAGTTGTAGGAGAAGGGCTCCTGGCATCTCTTCAATCATTGCACTAGGGACGATCGGAAATGCAGGTTAAATGGCGGCCTGGGGATGGAGGCATTATTCTCAACTCAAGATATGTATTCAAGTAAATAGCACTCTGTGTTTACATAAATCTCCTGGCTTTCTGCAGTGTTGCATTGTACAGAGGTAAAAATTAAATCAGATATAGCAGAAAGAAAGATTTATCAACAAAGATATTTAAAGAATGGAATGGGGTAGCTTGGGCTCTTTGGGAAGCATTCAGACAGAATGATAGAAATGGATGGGGACCCTGTACTTACAGGGTACACACCCTCACACTGCAGCTTCCAGTTGCGGACAATGAAGTATCATTATTATGCCAGGACTGTGCTAAGTGCCTTACATATGTCATTTTATCTAATCTTCACAATAACCTTAACAAAGGATAACACCTCCATTTTATTGGTGAATAAACTGAGACCTGGCAATCCTAATCAGTTGTCCAAGGTATAATGTTGTATAAGCAACAATTAGCTCTGGATCATTGATGTCTTTACTGAATTTCTGTCTAGTTGTTCTATTAACTGCTGAGGGAATCTCCTAGTATAATTGTGCAATTGTCTACTTCTCCTTTTAAATATGTAAATGTTTGCTTCATGTTTTTTGAAGTATTAATATGATGTGTATACACATTTATGATTGTTATGTCTCCTTGATAAATTGACTGTTTTATCATTATGAGATATCCTTCGGTAATAATCGTTATCTTGATGTCTACATTATCTGACATTGATATAGCCACTCCAGTTCTCTTATTGTTTGCATGGGATATCTCTTTCCATGCTTATTTCCAAATCTGGGCCTTTATATTTAAAGTGAGCCTCTTATAGACAGTATATAGTTGGACCTTGCTTACTTTCATTCTTAGAATATCTATCTTTTAGAGTACTAGTCCATTAACATAGAATGTAATTGTTAATGTTGTTGGATATACTTTTACTATTGTATTATTGATTTACTATTTGTCATCTCTGTTTTGTGGTCCTCTGTTCTTTTCCTGCTTTCCCTGGAATTATTTGAATATTTTTAAAATTCCATTCTAAGTTATGTCTTAGATTTTTAATTATACTGCTTTGTATTTTCAGTGGTTGCTCCGTGATTATTTGTACATTCTTAACTTTCCATGGTCTACCTGGAGTTAACACTGTTATCATTTCATATAAGGTGTAGAAGCACTGCGGCCTAAATAGGTACATTAACTGCCCCCACCTTCAAACTAAAATTTTATGTATTACATTCATGTACATTTAAAAAGCCCAGAAGGTAATGTTATAATTTTTACTTTAAATGTTGATATGCATTTCTTTAAAAATTAAAGGCAAAGGGGTGCCTGAGTGGCTCAGTCCATTCAGTGTCCAACTCTTGATTTCAGCTTTCGTCATGATCTCATGGCTGTGAGATCAAGGTCCATGTTGGACTCAGTGCTGAGCATGCTGCTTGCTTGGGATCTTCTCTCTTCCTCTCTCTCTGCCCCTTCCTTGCTCCCGCTCTCTCTCTCTCAAAATAAATAAACAAACATTAAAAATAATAATAATAAATAAATAAAATAAAAATTAAGGGGAAAAACTCTCTTTTATTTACTCATATATTTTCAATTTCTGACATTTTTTATTCTTTCTGAAGCTTCAACTTTCTGTCTGCTGTTATTCCCTTCAGCTTGAAAACCTTCCTTTACAATTTCATATCATAGGAGTGTTCTGGCAATTAACTCTCTTATTTATTTATTTTTAATTTTCAAAAATGTCTTTATCATGTTCTTATTTTTTCTTTAGTTTTTTTAAATGTTTTATTTATTTTTGAGAGAGAGACAGAGTATGAGCAGGGGAGGGGCAGAGAGAGAGGGAGACAGAATCCATGAAGCAGGCTTCAGGCTCTGAGCTGTCAGCACAGAGCTGATACAGGGCTCTAACCTGTGAACGACGAGACCATGACCTGAGCCAAAGTCAGACACTTAACCGACTGAGCCACCCAGGCGCCCCATATTGTATTTTTATTTTTGAAGGTTATGGTTACTGGATATAAAATTCTGGATTGGCAGGATTTCTCCTTTTTTTCTTTCCTTTCTTTCTCTCAGCCTTATATAAGGCTGAGAGAACCTTAAACCTATAAAGCTTCTGTATTCTGTAATCAAACCTCTCATAGTTTCTGATGAAAATCAACAATAATTTGAATTGCTGTTCCCCAGTATGTAATAGTGCCATTTATCTCTGGCTACTTTCAAGGGTTTTGTACTGATTGTTGGTTTTCAGAATTTTGACTGCTTTATATGCTGAGCTGCAATTTTCTTCATATTTATCCTATTTGGGATTGCCAAGCATCTCTGCATCTGTAGTTTATATCATTCACCAATTTGGGTAAAGTTTCAACCATTTTTCTTCAAGTGTTTTTATGTCTCATCCTTTCTCCTTTCCTACTAAGATCCTAACTTTGGGTGTATTCGAACTTTTGCTATTGTCCCACAGGTCTCTTGCCTTTCTTCATGTTCTTCACCAATCCTTTTACTTTTATCTTCAGATTAGATCATTTATATTGGTCTATCTTCACATTCACTGATTCTTTCCTCTGCTATCTCTACTCTGCTCTAAGTCCGCCTGGTGATGTGTGAATTTCATAGTTTGTAATTTTTAACTGCAGAATTTCCACTTGGTTCTTTCTGACAGATTTTTCTTCTCTCTTAGATTTCCTATTGTTTCATTCATTAGGATAACATTTTCTTTTATAATCATTCAGCATACCTATAATGCCTGTTTTTAAGTTCTCTTTTGCTAACTCCACATCTGGGTCATTATGGAATAGACTTCCTCTGATTGTCTTTTCTTATGAGAATAGGTCACATTTTCTTAGTTCTTCATAGATCAAGTCATTGTAGACTGTTTTCTGGATGTTGCAGCTGTTGTGTCCTGTAGCATATAGATTTTACTATACCCCTTGAACAATGTTATTGTTGTTGTTGTTGTTGTTGTTGTTCTTTTTAAGCTGGCAATTAACTTGATTAGAATCAAATTACAAATACTCTGTCTTGGGCAGCAGCTCAAACTCAGTTCATTTCTTTTTCCTTAAGTTGGCTGCTTTGAATCTTCCCTGCACATGTGTGGTTCAGGGTCAGCCAACAATTTGGGTAGCATTTATTCACAGAATTTAGGACTGTCTCTCTCTTTCTCTTTTTTGGGAATCTCCTCTCATCTTTTAGTGGATGTAGTTGACTGTAACTCTTCATTCCTCAGACCAGAAAAGTGGTAGGTAGGTTTTCTATGAGAATTTTACCCAGCTCATGCAGCTGCTCATTTCACTCTTCATTCAAGCTAAAATCTGTTTTAAAAAAATTGAGAAACTTACAGTATACCATTTCTTTTTTACAGGCATCAACTTCCTTCTAGCATCTGCCTGATTCTGTCTCCAGTTTTCCAGTGTTTCTAAGTAGTTGTTTCTTGCATCTTGTCCAGACCTTCTAGCTGTTCTCTGTAGAAGGGTCAAAGTAGTACAAGCTTCCTTAGCCATACTAGTGAAACAGCCTAAGTATATTTGCATCTAAACTCCATGTGCTGAGAGCTTGGTAAGATATAGAAAAAGAATGCATGTCTCCCTTTCCCCACCAAAAACATTTAACTATTACTATTCTTTTTTTTTTTTTTAATGCTTATTTTTGAGAGAGAGAGGGTGAGCAGGGGAGGGGCAGAGAGAGAGGGGGATAGAGGATCTGAAGCAGTCTCTGCACTGACAGCAACAAGCCCATTGTGGGGCTTAAACTCATGATCTGAACTCAAGTTAGACACTTAACTACAGGCCACCCAGGCACCCCTAACTATTACTATTCTTTATTAAAATTGATTCTTCAGTGAGTCAAAAAAAAAACCCCACAAAAACTCATAATTTAGGATAACTTAGAAAAAGACCAGTGAAGTTCTGAGACATGGGTTTATTTCAACAAAATATTCATATATTTGAAGCAATAAATGTGAGCTTCAAACTATACTGAAAAAGAACTGTCCAATAAGAGATGGCTAAGTGTTTCAGGGAACATGCTTTTAGTACATGAATAAGTAGGACTTATTATCAGAATATCACAGAATTTTAATTTGGAAAGGACTATAAGACTCATCTAGTCCAAATTACTCCTGTCTGTATGTAAATTAATAATCGATTCATTGAATAGACACTTACTGAATACATATTAATTATGTGCCAGGGCACATCACCAGTTCCAAGATGAACAGTGATGCTTGCAAAGTCTGTCTTCTTAGTTATTTCAGACTTTGTCTCTCAATATTACTGGCATTATTAATTTCCACTTTGAATAATGTGCTTGATAAAGAAAATTTTACCTCTGACACCATCCAAATGATTGCAAATTCTTTATCAATAGAATCAAATTTTATAAAATTTTGCTAGCTTTATTTTTCTCTCAAGAGAAACTACTATAAATTGCAAAATGCTGTTTTGTGAGCCCAAATTAGGTGCTATGATGGTTTGACCTACATGTAATACTATCCTAACACCCACATCTTCTTTCTGTAGCCAGTTGCCAGTGACAAGCTCAGACTTGCAGACTATTATGGGATGGCTCTTTCATTTGCTCATTCATTCATGGATGGAACAGTTATAAATGCAAATGGCATTCAGATTATGGTCTGTAGTTCTACAACTAGGAACCTGTTGACCTCTAAGCTCATCTGAAGCAGTAAGGAAATAATCATTGTCACAGGTACATTCAGTGACTCTTAGCAGATGGCCATAATCATTCTTAGTGAAATATATATAGTAAATGCTAGTGTACAGAGTTCACGGAAATATCTCAGTTAATTTCTTCAGATTAAGAAGGGCAGATGGTTCCTATAATACCCCTAAAAAGTTGTCACTCAATCAATGTTTGTGCCATGACTTAATTATGATTCAGATGTCAGGAATTCTGTAAGAGTTGGAGAATATGTTAATATTATAGAGTAAAAAGGACACCTAATGATAAATTAATATATTTCCAGAGCATAATTTTTAGCATTAGTTTTTATTTTGATCACATTATTCAACTACCATAATAAAGATTTGCACAATTACTTCTATTTCAATCATTATTTCTTTTTAAAATTCCGGTTACATAATTTGATCATGGGAGGCAACTAAATGCAGTATAATTTTACTTGCCAACCATGAAGCAGGCTTTCATAATAACAATTAATCAGAAGTGAAAGGCATCCTAAAATGTCTATATCACTTTTCAGCAGTGTCTCTATCTTTGGTATGATAGAGCAAGATTAAACCCTTTGATTCTAAAAGAATGAGAGGAATCATCACAAAGCAAACAATTCTCAATATAGATATGGGGGAAATTTGGGCACATTGTTGGTAGTTAGCAATGAAGGGAGGGTTTTGATTTAAGGGAAAAGAGAACAGAAATGATATGAAAGTTAATTTCCAATTCTTGAATGTTAACAAAGCGGAAGAGGGGAAAATTAGATGTTTCAGCTGAGAGTTAAAGAAGATTTGAAACTTAATATTGCTTTCCGATTCAAAATTTACATTGAACGTTTCAATTACCCTATGTGACACGTGGGCTGATTGTTCTTTCAGAAATAAAACATCCAGCAAATTTTCTAAGATTTCTTTT
Source organism: Crocuta crocuta (assembly GCF_008692635.1). Classification (NCBI taxonomy): domain Eukaryota; kingdom Metazoa; phylum Chordata; class Mammalia; order Carnivora; family Hyaenidae; genus Crocuta; species Crocuta crocuta. The sequence goes on from NW_027532015.1 coordinate 12,325,503, forward strand.
TACATTCTTGAATTGCTGTAATTGATCTCTAGCTATCTTCATTTCCTTTTCAAGCTTTTTGATGAAAGTTTTTCTTACTAAGAAAGTTTGTATTGCGGTCACTTATATTTACAAAACTTGGGGTAATACAATTATGTGGTTAACATGCCATAGATTTTTTTATAGAGGAATATAAGACCTATTATTCTTCTTTCTGTACCAAACCAAGGAAATACAGGATCTGTCTCATCAATCAGTAAAGCCGAATGGCCTTTTTTCCAGGCCACAGACAAGAGATCAAAACCGTGTTACTACATGTTTATTAGGAATTGCTACAGTTTTATGCACTCAGCAGGAGACCCGTCATTTTTAAAATAAGCCTATTCATCACCAACTATCAAATTCAAGGCCCTTATTGCACCTGCTCTGAGTGACTGTGTATTTACAACTGAATCCTTTGCTCATACATTTATTTTGGGGCTGAGCAAGTTTAGCTTCAGAGAACTGAGAAAAAAATGTCCTGCTTACTCTGCACACTAACCTCCTTTTATGGACCTAACCCTCAGTTCTATAAACCCAGATGCCTGTAAACCCGTGTAACAAAAGATTTTTTTTTATCCACAGGAAGAAACCCTTCAACGGGCACGTGAGGAAGAAGAGAAAAGGAAGGAGATCACAAGTCATTTCCAGACAACTCTGACGGATATCCAGGCCCAGATTGAACAGCAGAGTGAGCGAAACATGAAGCTGTGTCAGGAGAACACAGAGCTTGCAGAGAAACTGAAAAGCATCATTGATCAGTATGAGCTCAGAGAGGAGGTGAGAACCACATCAAACAACTCAGGAGCACTATGTATAGATCCCTATCTGGGCTGGGAAGGTGGAGAACTTAGTTAATAAGGCCAGCCCTCTCAATTGATTATATTCAGGATTGGATTTATTTTACTAGCCAAAATTAAAACAGGACGTATTGCAAAATACCTGGCTGAAAGCCATATGGGATTTCTTCAAAACTGGAATCATTGCAAAGCAAAGGCAATAAGTAGGAAGTAGCAGGCCACAAGTACAGTTATCCTGGAAAATAGCATTTCTCGATTTTAAAAAACATTCTCTATAGAGCCAAGAAATATCTCACATACTCCTTCTTAAGAATTATCATGTCGTCTAATTGAAGGATCTGTATTCTATATGCTCGACAAGCCAATAATAGGATTAATAATATAATAATTATAACATTAATGGTATTATTTATTCAGTGCTGAATTTGTGCTAGGAAAGGTGCTGAGTACTGTACTTTACATACAATATGTCATTACCTTGTCTCAACAACCTTATGCACTAAATAATTCCCTACTATCCACATTATTTATATAGATGGGAAACAGAAGCTATGAGGTTAAATCATAGTCACACTTACCCATAGTCACAAAAGCCAAAGGAGTTTTGCTTTCAATAATTTACATTAGGGAGACTATGAGGATCTTTTATTATTTCAAAATTATATATTAATATTTAATATATTTTTAAGACTTCTGGGGCCCTCTCAAGATTTTTATATATCATATTATTTTCCTCTTCCCACCCAAATATTAAAATGTCTGTCTTATATGTCACATAACATAATCAGAGTAGCTCTGTTGGCAACATGCTAAGATTTTATCAAGAAAAAAAACTGAGCCAATAGCACACAGAAGCAGCACTTAGGTAAACTGAGAAACCCCTTACAGTAAACCAAAATGCCATGTTATCATTTTGTCTTGTCATTAAGATCAGTCTTACTCCAGAATGGAGGTTCAGGCAAAAGCAAAAGGGAGGAAGGGAAAGAAGAAAGAAAAGAAAGAAAGAAAGAAAGAGAGAGAGAGANGAGGAAGAAAGAAAAGCTATACTCTTCAGAGAGATCCCAGATAAAAATAGAGTGGTAGACCAGTTGTATATTCTTAGAATTGGTTCTAGATAAGCCCCAAGGCTAGAATTCCTTGGGTCCTCTTGCTGATTAGACCTCTTAATGACTAAGAAATTCTCTGCACTGAAGTAGAATTGGAAGCTTCTCTTCACTAAGCTAGTTGAGAGGTCAAAAGATGTAGAAGATGGAGTATCCCATTTGCATATCAATTCATCTGTGACCTTTGGCCTTGTCTTGCCCACCAGCGCAACAGAGTTGAAGTGAGGGGCTACCCACTCAGTCCCAGGCCCTGGGCCACATGCTGGCACTCCAGAGCCGCCTCACAAGCCTTGAGACAGAATGTGGAAGAGAATTCACTACAATAAATTGTATTAATGGGATAGAAAGTGGTTTTATATTCACAGATCTCACCCAAACACTGAGTGATGGTGCTGTAGCCCTTAAAATATATGTTGTCTTTCTATCTAGCACAATAACTAACATTGGTATCTAGTAGTTTAGAAAAATAATGTTGGGAGCTCCTGGGGTTAACATTACTGAACTCTGGCACCTCTGCCTTTTGCAGCCACCTTTGCATAATGCAAAATGCCAAGGACTGCACCAATTTATGACTTTTACATAATCCCATAAGTGATGATGCCAATGCATTTATCTGCCCCCCCTTTTTACAATCCTAAAACCTGGAGAAGATGTGTGTCAATACTATTTTTTTATTTTACATTACTCAGCACCAATAATAAGTCAAGCTTGATATGTACAATTTATTTTTCCATAGCATCTGGACAAAATATTTAAACACAGAGAATTGCAGCAGAAGCTGGTGGACGCAAAACTGGAGCAGGCACAAGAAATGATGAAGGAAGCAGAGGAGCGACACCAACGCGAGAAGGAATATGTACTTATCATTTGAGTCAATGTGCTTGTCTGGTCTGCCTGGGGGTCAGGGAACCCTTGAGAAAGTTGGTTTTGACCATAGTCACAGAGCACTAGACCAATGAAGAGAACCTGGTCTTCCCTAGAGATCTACACTGGCCACCCAGTAGAAGGCACTGTACTTACATGGTTTTTTACATAAAATAGTCATGCATCATTCAACAAATCTTTTTCAGGCACCTTCCCTGAGCTAAGCATCATCCTGGACACCAGGATATAGCAGTGAACTGGACTTAGAAGGTCGTGTCCCAGCATGGAGACTAGGATCTAACTAAAAAAGACAGGCAAGCAAATGATAAGCAAGCAAAAGATAAGCACGCAAACAAACAAAGAAGTAAATTTTCAGATAATACTAGGTGCTCTTAGAGAAATAAGGAGAAACTGAAAAGGGGGAGAAGGAGGTGGGCCTACTTTAGGCTGGGTGACCAGGAAGCCTCCCAGAGGGGAGAATGCTTGAGCTGAGCCCTGCCTGGTAAGAGGGAGGCAGAGGGGAGGCCTCCAGCAGCAATGTCTGCAGCAACAATAAAGGTCTTGATGCTGGAACTAGCTTGGGGTCCCCCAGACATAGAAAAAAGCCAGGGTAGCAAGAGCTACCCATTAGAAGGAAGATTCCAAGTGAAGTTGAAGACATAAGCAGGGGCCGAATCGTGTAGCTTTATTGGCTTGAAGTCGTTTGGATTTTTATTCTAAATATAATGAGAAAGTCTGGGTAGTTTTAGCTAAGGAAGTGACATGCTCTGCCCTGCATCTATAAGAGATGAATCTGGCTCCTGGGTGGAAAGTGAACTAAGAAGGGACAAGGAGTCTACTGCAGTTATCTGGGGGAGGAGACAGGATGATGACTTGGATGGGGGGCGTGGCGGTGGACAAGGAGAACTGGGCATGGACAGAAGTTATGTTTTCAGTGCAAAACCAACAGTCAGTACTCTAAACTGAAGATGGTGGTGGTGAGGAAAGGGAAGAGTCAAAGATGACTCCTGAGTTTTTGGGTTTAAGAAACTGAGTGATGGCTTTTTTTATATATAAATACTTTTTATGTTTTTTATTTACTTCTGAGAGAGAGAGGCAGCATGGGCAGGGGAGGGTCAGAGAGAGAGGGAGACACAGAATCTGAAACAGTCTCCAGGCTCTGAGCTGGCTGTCAGCACAGAGCCCGACGCGGGGCTCGAAACCATAAACCGTGAGATCATGACCTGAGCTGAAGTCGGACGCTTAACCGACTGAGGTACCCAGGCGCCCCTGAGTGGTGGCTTTTAATGACATCTCATTAACCCCAAACATTCTGAGCCAGCTATAGGGCCATCCTCCAGATGAGGGAATTGAGGCTCAAAGAAGATATACAACTTGTTTAAGGACCCACACTGCCAACACATCACGTCTCCAATGTGTCTGTCTCCAAAGCCCATGCTCTGTGATAATACATCACACTCAGGGGTGTGTTTCAGACGCATGAATTGAAGTGTGTGTCTGCTGCTGGGAAAAGGGATTTAAAATACAATCAATGGACTAATCATTCAAATTTGGCTATTTAACAAATTGATCATAAGCTTTGCAATTACCTAAAATCAGACTCATCAAAGATGGTAGCAGAAGAGCGAATTTTGGAGAACATAACCTGGTGGACATCAGATAATCTCAAATCGAAGCCCATGTGCTCTTAATCAAAAGATAAAATTGTTAAATCCAATACAACCTAGCTCTCAAAATAAGAAATAAAGCATTTAACTATTCAGAATTCAAGAAAAACAGATACACCACTGTAGGCATAATTACCCTCTTAGACAAAATATGCTTCCTATAGGATACCAGTACATTTGGTATATAACACGTGAGACCTGACAGAGGAATAACGAGGCAGAGATTCATTTGAAAGAGACTAAGTGTAGTTTTGAGGTGACCCAGCCATAGCGAGAAGTTAACACGCTGCCCTATTTTCCTACCCTGGTTTAGCAAAACCGCAGATTTGAGTCAAAAAAAAAAATAGCCTCCTTAGTTCTTCAAAGCTAGCCACCTTCCCAGGTTTCAGCTATGATGGTTCTTTTTGAAAATGATGAAATATCAAGTTAGAGCTGGATGGTTCCTTCATCCCAAGCAGAACAGGCAGCCACCTTCCTCTCTCTCAGTCAGGGAACCACCAACCACAACTGGGCTCCTGAGCCTGCTCAGTGAAGCAGGTGCCACATGCTCAGTTGGCCAGAGGGGACCCTGCAGGTCTGTACTCCACAGTGGCCTCAGACCTCCATGGGGTGGGTCATCGGCGCTTCTATAACAATGAACTTTCACTGCTCTCTGGGAGACATGAAGGAACAAATAAAACCCATCTTACAAATGGAGACGTTGAGCCATGAGAAAAAGATAAACTTGGATAAGAAAAAAGATGCCTCAAGTTTTTTTATATAATGATTTTATTGTTGTTTGTTGATTACCAAAACAATGGACATTTTATAAAACAGGCATAAGGAAAAAGAAAATATAAATCAATCTATCTTCAAAACACTCGAAACTTTTTTTTAATGTTTATTTATTTTTGAGAGAAAGAAAGACAGAGCAGAACCAGGGGAGGGCAGAGAGAGAGGGAGACCAGAAACTGAAGCAGGCTCCTGATTCTGAGCTATCAACACCAAGCCCGACGTGGGGCTCAAATTCATGGACCATGAGATCATGACCTGAGCTGAAGTTGGACGCTTAACTGACTGAGCCACCCAGGTGCCTCTATAGTAGAAACTTCTTAAACTGATGGCCACTTACTTGACTAACCAGATTAACCCATGATGTCCACCATTCTGTCTGTAAACACACTAACAGATGCCCTCAGTATGTTGAATCCTGTGGCTGGACAGCTACTCCAGTGTCTACACACAGATTCCCAAGTTAATTAAGTTGACACTGACCAAGAATCAGCTCTTTGCTCCCAAAACTTTTTTTTCAATTATCCTTGATTGTGTGTTATGAAAACCAACAGAATGATGTAGAAACCGATGAAATGTTAAGTGTGAAAAGAGAGAACTGTTTCCGGAGCGCCTGGGTAGCTTAGTCGGTTAAGCATCCAACTTCAGCTCAGGTCATGATCTCACTGTCCCTGAGTTTGAGCCTCATGTCAGGCCCCATGCTGACAGCTCAGAGCCTGAAGTCTGCTTCACATTCTGGGTCTCCCTCTCTCTCTGCCCCTCCCCCACTCACACTCTGTCTCTCTGCCTCTCAGAAATGAATAACATTTAAAAATTTTTTTTAAAAAAAGAAAGAACCGTTTCCATAAAAATGATGCTTAATGCTTTGAAATGTTAAATATCTGAAGACAAATAGCACAAAACAATTGTCAAGTTAGATGGGTGTAGCTATAAAGGACTTGGAGAAAGCAGTAAAACTCTAGAGAATTATCCAATCAAGCTTCCTCACAAATATTTTTAAGTCTTTAGATTCTAGTACTACTGTTTTAAAAAGTAAGATATACATAACAACAAAAAGCTCTGAATGCCAGGCAGAAGACCCATACCCAGGGGTGGTTCAGTCAGTTAAGCGTCCAACTCTTGATTTTGGTTCAGGTCAGGATCTCAACAGTTCATGACATCAAGCCCTGCATTGGGCTCCATGTTGATGGCACAGAGCTGCTTAAGATTCTCTCTCTCCTTGGCCCTTCCTTCCTCGCACACACTCTCTCTCAAAATAAATAAATAACTTTTAAAAAAAAAGACCCAAACCCAAACCATAGCTTTGTATCAAAATCAATAGTAAACGAACATCTTAAGTTAAAATAACGTGTTTTCCATATGTGTGTGTCATGTTTATGCCTAGAACATTTTCAGTTTAACCTGTCAGCTCCTAGTTTTGATTGTCTTTGATATGAGATCCTTGGTTGTATTTGAAAGCTGTGTCATGGAAGAGGGATGAGCCTTATTTTGCAAATCTTACACAAGATTTGGAATAATAGGTCAAGTTTCTAACCCAGTGTTTCTCAAAATGTAATCCATGGCCCACCAATACCCAAACCACCTTGGGTATTTGCTCTAACTACAGACTTTAATTACACCCTCTACTTCCTAACTGACATTCTTTGAGAGGGATCTGCATTTTCACATGCTCCTTGGGAGAGGCTGGTGCATGCTACAGTGGAGAACTGTGGTCTAGGAGAATAACCTTGAGTTCAACATAAAGGAACAGCTGCTCCCAATCATGATTAGGGCAGGGGGAGGAGGGTGTTCTGGAAATGTTCAAGCAGAGGCTGAATGATGATTGAACAGGATTGCTAGAAAAGGTTCCAGAATTTGATGGGAGGTTAAATTTTGTGTGATTTGTGCTGGAGTTGAAGATTACTTTTTCTCTTTTATCCATTAGAACCACAAATTTTTAGTTGAGAATATAACTTTTTAGACTAGCTGTTTTCTTAGCTTTCTTAGACGCTTTGCTGAGTTCCCAAAAAATTACCTAAGAGGGTTAATTAGCAAGTTATTCCATTTCATACACAAATTATAACCACAGGCTAATATAAAGGGCAATTTAACGATCTTTCCATGCATTCTATCTTCTCACAGTTGCTGAACCAGGCAGCAGAGTGGAAACTTCAGGCCAAAGTGCTGAAGGAACAAGAGACAGTCCTGCAGGCTCAGGTGAAGTGGGGTGGCCGGGGGGCGGAGGGACGACAATCATGCATGGGGTGCGCTCTCCTTGTTGCCACATACACAGGCTGTGAACCATGGGCAGTCGCCACCAGACCTTAACATCTGGCAGGGGCGAGGGGAACAGGAGTTAGAAATGAAGACTAACTTCGTATTATTTTAAAGTAAAAATAGAAGCACAACATTATATCTGAGAAAAAGACCTCCAGGCAAAAGGTTTGTTGACATACAAATGAGGGCACCAAAATGGTCAATCAGAATAAGCTGGTGTCCAGGTTCCTGCCCTTCTAGTCATAACATGTCCTCTCTCTCTCCCTTCTCCCCATGATCCTATTGAAGGAAGAATAAAAGGTGAACAGATCACATGTACCATCTAGAACTCTCAATACTTAAAATGTCCTTACCTATTTGAAATTGTTTCTAATAAAAGGAAATTAGGAAAATAAAGTCAGCACCAAAGTTCCCGTGCCATCAGAGGTTAGCCTTGTCAGTGGTCAATGACTAGGGCTGATGGACAAGTAGGGAGCAATTTTGATTTGGCTTTGTGACATCATGTGTGCGTGCTGATTAGACTTCAAGAATTCATATGTCAAGACTCAAAAATAAAAAAACCTCATGCAGCAGATGACTCTATCCATCTCTCCCTTGACCTTGGGGCTCTGACCCTTCTGGCAAATGTTCCCTGTCAGGTTCCAGGTTAGGCATCCTAGGGCTGAGCCAGAGAGAGACCCTAGCTCCCCTGGTGGGAGAAATGCTCTAGTGCTAACGAGACTGTAAAGTCACATAGAGCAAATTCACAGAAGGTGAGGAAATCAGAAGCTTTCCAAGCCAGGCAGCTGTTAATTTAAGATTTGGTGAATTCACTTGCAAATGTTTATGTGCTAATGGCTATATACTTGTTCACTATAGAAACAAAAACAAAAACAAAAAATTTGTTCACTATGTGAATGAACAAGCTCAAAAAACACTTGCTCATATGAATATTTGTTCATTTTTTTAGAAAGCATAGGAGAAAAAATAAGAAACTCACAAACAAATTGATTTGGGTGTCATAAAATCACAAATCACACCACTGCAGACAAAAATGCAGGTCACATTTTCATAGCTCACCTGCCCATAGCATACGTTTCCAATGTGTGTCCCAACTGCAATGATAAATTGTTTTCCCTCAATAACATAAAATAACATATCAAAACTGTTTTTCAATATTAGTTACACAGAAATTTAAACCATAATGTTTCTTACTGTTCATAAAACCAAAGGATCCCAGGGTTAAAAGACTAAACTCTAAAGTTATAAACTCAATGTCATCCTTTAGGGAGTCCCAGAACCATCACATCATCACTGCGGGTAGGTGGTATGCAGCGGCTACTCTCTAACCAGAGGCAGGCAGGGGGAAAGGAGGCGTGGCCTCACAATCTCGGAGAGAAGCCAGAGAATCAAGGCAGGACTCTCAACCATATCTCTGTAGTATTCTCAGCACAGAGCCTTGAGGGGTACAATAGATACTATTTGAAGCTATTCACTGTTCACATCATCTGTGACAAAACAATCTCTCACTAAATGGTGATAATGAACTTGAGAAGAGTAGGTTAATACCATTAGACACAGAGCTAGAGAGTCATTTATAGAGAGAGCTGGCATCAGAATCTAGGCCTTTAATGACCTGGGAAATGAAACATAAGGGTGTGATCCAATGCCACACCTCAAATTTGAAAAAGCTTCTACCAGGAGTTTTAGACTCGCCAGTGTTCCTCGTTCGTTCCTCAATACCGACAGAGTTCAGGGACTGGGATCAAAGTTCTGGCTCTTCTGCTCAGAATTTGTCTGACCCTGTGCAATTCATCTAAACTCCCTAAACCTAAATTTCTTTGCCTCTAAAGTAAGAATACTATAATGCATCCATGATCCCAAGTCGGAGTTCTCCAACCTCTGGGAGGCTCATTACTTTTCAGTATTTCCAAAACATAACAGCATCACAGCAGCTACTATCTAAAATATAGTTGTTTTTTGGGGCACCAGGGTGGCTCAGTCAGTTGAGCACCCAACTTTTGATTTCAGCTCAGGTCATGATCCCAGAGTCGTGGGACTGAGCCCTGCATCAGGCTCTACATTGCACATGGAGCCGGCTTGGTATTCTATTTCCCTCTGCACCTCTCCCCCACTCACACACACTCTCTCTCTAAAAATAAAATGATAAAATAAGATATAGTGTTCTTGACATATCAGCTCTAATTCAGCAGCTTTATGGCAATTATTCACATGTTTGATTAAGTTTTTAAAAGGAAAATGAGTTAATGAATATGTAATATATGCAGTTTGCCTTCAAGTTATGCATGCAAAGCACTTAGTCGCATGCTTGGCCCATAACAAGCATAATTAATTCAACCAATATTCATTGAGCACCTACTCTGTGTGAGGCAAGGTTCTAGGTACTGGAGATATACTCATCAATGAGAGAATCCCTGCCTAATTAAACTCAACAAGCTAGTGATAACAATAAGATTAGTAAAAATGCTAGCAATTAGGGGAGCCCGGAAGGCTCAGTCAGTTAAGCATCCAACTTTGGCTCAGGTCGTGATCTCATAGTTTGTGGGTTTGAGCCCCACGTCAGGCTCTGTGCTGACAGTTCAGAGCCGGGAGCCTGCTTCAGATTCTGTGTCTTCCTCTCTCTCTGACCCTCCCCTGCTCATGCTGTCTCTCTCTCTCTCTCTCTCTCTCTCTCAGAAATAATAAAACATTAAAAAAATTTTTAATAAAAAAATGCTAGCAATTAGTGTATGAGCTAACATGACTAGTATTTCATAGGGGAGGATCTACACAGAGATATATGAGACAAAAGGAGTCATTGGTTACAAAAAAGTTTACGAACCACCAAAAAAGATGATCTCAAGATCTTGTTCAGCTCTAGTTCTTGAATGTAGAGAACTTCCAGAGCAGAAGCAATGTGGTCTAAGCTGGGCTAACCCCACCTTTTCCTTCATTGCCTTGTTTCTGTGGTGTGTGGCGCTCTCTGCAAGGACGCTTTTGTCTCCTGTCTTCAAGGCACTTTTCAAAACTTCAATAATAACTTAATCTTCAAGAAGAATATAGTGGCCCCCAAACCCTATGTATAATAATGTTTAAAAATCCCTCTTGAAAACTATCAACATTATATTTTTAAAGCCTTGAAACTTTGGAAAACAAAATCTATCACAGAGTAGTTTGCAGAGCACTTGAACACTTCCTGTGGGTTTACAACTGCTTTAAAGGAGCGGGGTGGGAGAAGGCAGAGGGCTTACAGCCCCATTTCTACATTCCGAGCTAAGGAAATATCAAGGACAGATTATGTTTTACTAGATGAAGTCCTTTTCAGCCATAAGACAACAGCTCGCCAGTTTGGGGCATGATTCTCACTTAGAAAAGGGATGTCTGGCTTTCAATTATACAAACCATGGCAACAGTATAAATGTCAGAAATGATCAATGGAATACAATTGGCACTACGAATAGAGTGTTCATTGGATCAATAAGGATGAAGATGGTAGATGTGGAAAATCAGCAATACAAACACAGCCGCGCAGCCACAAAAATATTGCCCAATACATTCCAAGGGGAAAGGTCACTGAGTAAATTTGGTGTGGCTTTGTTTAGTTTCTTTTTTCTTTTTTCTTTCTTTCCTTCTTTCTTTTTTTTAATTGTGCTTTTTGTTTGTTTGTTTGTTTTTGTATATTGCTAAGGACAGCAATCACATCCTTTATACTGGAAGTCCTAGGGGTGCCTGGGTGGCTCAGTCGGTTAAGCTTCCGACTTTGGCTCAGGTCATGATCTCACATTCGTGGGTTCAAGCCCTCTGTCAGGCTCCGTGCTGACAGCCAGCTCAGAGCCTGGAGCTGCTTCAGATTCTGTGTCCCCCTCTCTCTCTGACCCTCCCCTGCTCATGCTGTCTCTCTCTCTCAGAAATTTAAAAAAATAAAAAATTAAAAAAATAAATTAAATAAATA